>NC_080399.1:10664545-10967575 GCF_030265065.1 Corythoichthys intestinalis | reverse complement strand
AATAACTAATTACTACATGCTACTACCTTGCCATGTCTGTTTTCAAACTGAAAACAGGAAATCAGAACTTGTCTGACATGCTGAAACTGGTGATCAAAGGATCTTAATTGCCATCACTTACAAGTTGTTATCACTATAGCAACAGGAGGTAGCATTTGCGCTTTAGTTTTGAAGGCCAAGGCAACTTCTCGTTTTACTGTATTTTTCTTGGAGAAAATAGGATCGTTATTTTATGGTTTAGAAAATTGCAGCTGACAACTTAAGTGTCCTTAAATTTTCTGTCACTTTTTATCATGTTGGTTTTGTATACTCTATTTAATCTTTCAGTGTGAGCTAATGGAAAGTAACGATTGAGGAATGGGTTAATATTTTCAAGGGAGCCAGTGCTGTGCTGCCCTGTCGCCGGCACTTGTAACCTAAAGGTTAAACACGGGCCTACAGGGACTCCTATTACTGTGTACTCTCTGATGGGAACTTTGCAAACATGCATTCTAGGAGCACAGCGGTCTCCTGTGTTTCTTCCCACTCCAGCACTGTGTTTCCATGTGGGAAACGACCATGAATGTGGAACTGGGCCAAGTTTCTGCGATATCTCTTAGATTGTTCTTTACGAATGTGACTGCTACCGTGGGAAGTAACGGAGTACAAATTTGAAGTATGTTGGTACCAGGGCTGGGCAACTTTAAAATTGATATCGGAAAATTTTTTGGATTTAATCAACCCTATGCGTATGCAGATGCTAACAGATTAGCTTGGCAGATTTTGAATGGTCCTCAAAATACCTCCAATGTTAATAGTTTTCAAGCTGTTTATTACACTCCAGGTGTGGTGAAATGTAAAGTTAAAAACACAGAACAAAGAAAATTACACATATTGTGCAATAAAATACAAAATACAGTTCATTTTTCGAAAGCCTGCTAACTTAATGCTAATATTCAATGATAGACAGCACTGTAGTATAAAAACTAACAGTTAAAAAAAAAAAAAAAAAAAAAAAAAAAACAAGTTTACTGCTTTACAGGACACTCATTTAACTCATTAACTGCCGTTGATGGCGCTAGACGTTTAATCCGTCTTGATTGGGAGTCAAATTGGATTGGACGCTATCATTGTCATTGTCAGTGAATGAGTTAAAAATAAACGTAGAATATTTACCTTGCAATGAAAGAAATAAACAGGATTTTTCAATATGAAATTATATTTAAAAAAAGAAAACAACTCTAACCCTAAAACAAAAAAAAATAAGTTTTTTTCCTTTTGAAAAAACAAAAACAAAATAAACTAATGAAAAGAAAATATTTCTCAGTCAAAATGGATAGGACGTTTAACACTGTCAATGTTACTGACAGATGAGCATTCACAGTCTGTGCTCCCAGTGTTAATGAATAGGACGTCTGTTGTTGTTGTCAGTGGTAGGCAATGAGTTAAAAATAAAACAGAAAGAAAAGTGAAAGACTTATTGGGGGCCATGAACAGAGTGTCTGTTTTTATTCATTTTAATTGTATTAATTTTGTTGCATTAAATTCTGATTATTATTTATTCATAAACAAATTATATAAACAGAAATATTACTAATTTAAAAAAATATATATACAATCATAATTGAGACATGGTGTCAACATATCTGCACATCACATTTTGGGTCATGTATGCCACACTTGTATACTAATACCTGTCAAGTTGTACGGTTTCGGCGTAATTGGTACAAGTGAGCACTGATTTTTAAATGTGTACGCCGTACGTTCATCTGTACGTTCTCGTGCATTACGTTTTTTTTTTTTCTCCGTTCGGATTTTGTCACAGTTTCGGCCACGAGACAATGTGCATTACAACGTTGGTTGAATGACGCGAGAAATGTCAGAGACACTGAGAGCAAAGTGTTTGTTGTGACGCTGTTGCAAACGCGATGCTAGGCTAGGTCGCTCCAATATTTCCGGACTATAGCCTACAATCTAAGCCTAGATATCTCATGCATATAGAACTACATGCGAAATGACAGACTTGGTGGCGTTAGTAAACAGCCGCCATTTTAGAGCAGTACACTACTCAGAAAGGCTCTGTTGTAGTGAACCTTCCTAGAGAACCTAAGTAACCGTTTATCTAAAATACTCCTAAATTGGCAAAATCTTGACTTGAATCTTGACCAGAGTGCCCAGCCCTCATTGGTACTAGCTTGAGTACATTTTTAGGTACAGTACATCATGTATCTGAAGGTTTTTTTAAAACAATACTAACGCTCCCTCTCCAGAACTATAGTGATCCCTCATTCATCACTGTTAATGGGGACTAGAACCGACTGCGTAAGGTGGAAAACCGCGAAATAGTATCACTCCCCCTAATTTTTAACATACAATTTTTTGTATACATATATCAATAAGTGTATACAAAACCCTATATTCGTAGTCCCCGGGTTACGAACGAGTTCCATTCCTATGCTGGCGACCTAACCCGAATTTCCGCGTACAGTAAGTCGGAATTAAACCTTTAAGTACCCCAAAATAACTATCCAAAAAGTCCAAAAGTGTTGTATTTGTTTAATGATGGAGGATACACTGCCCACTGGTGGCAGTGTTGGGTATGGTGGACTGTCGCCCTATGACTGAAGACCAGGCTCTCGTCTGACATGGATAAAGGACAGCTGCGGCTCAGGTTTGGCTGACATAAGGCTGTAAGTTTTTTCAGCTAATATATGGGTATGCATTTGTAATTAAGTTTACGGCTAAAGTTTGTGGAGTTATGTGTGAGCGATTTGCTACGAAAATTGTAAATCTGTTAGCATTCATAGTAAGGGTGTAACGGTACATGTGTTCGTATTGAACCGTTTCGCTACTTGGTGGTCGGTTCGAAACGGACGCGTACCGAACGAGTTTCTGACGTAATATAACCCTTACTTTTCGAGGCTGTGAGTCGGTTGGGTTACAGTTTCTTTGTGTAGATTATATTTACTCCGTCTTCTCTACTATAATGAGGACCAACACGGTAGGACAGTAAGAAACGGCGCGACAACGTGGCCGCCGCGAGAACGCAGTGAAACGCGGCCGTTAAAGTCAATCAGCCAATGCACACCGGTCGCAGTGCGGCCACGTGTTAGACGCGTCCCAGAAGCGGCTCAACGCGATGCACGCGAAAAGAACGGCAGAGTTTATTATCTGACGCGAGACGTGGCCCTCCACTACTAGCTAGCAGACCGGAAGTCACTCGTGTAAAAATACGGTGGATCCGGTCGATTTTCAAACTAATATGCAATCGTAACCACATAGGAACTAAAGTTATACAACATAAAATATACAATATAAATGAATGCTACATCACGTTTGTAAAATACAAACACAAAATAAAATAAATAATAGCCCATTTAAATAAAATAAATTGAAATGAGCTAAAACACCTGTAATTAAATAATAAAAATAATACATAGATCCTGCTTACACATTTAAATTTATTAATTTCCGTGTGGCGCTTTAACTTGAGAAAATCCACTAATAAAGCTTTTGAAAACCGTTCATAAGAAAAAAAAAATCATTGAGGCATTTCATTTGTAAAATACATGTTAAAATCTTTGTCATTGGGATTGCTTTTCTCTTTAGCACAGGACTTCTTTTTTCTTCTTTCTTTCAGAAAGAAAGCTGACCAATACGCGGGGTCTGAAAGGCAAATTGTTGTTGGATTATTATCTCTAAATACCTGCTACTTTATGAGCAGAATTCTAGCTGTGTATAGGCTACTGTTCCCATTGTTGAAAGCACAAAAGTGTGTAATAAACAACTAGCACATTTATATTTTGCATTTTGTTTTCTTACTGTACCGAAAATGAACCGAACCGTGACCTCAAAACCGAGGTACGTACCGAACCGAGATTTTTGTGTATCGTTACACCCCTAATTCATAGCATTTAAGCTAGCGGACTTTTGCTAGGCAGATTAGGCTAATTTAGCCTACTAAACTTAG
Organism: Corythoichthys intestinalis; assembly: GCF_030265065.1. Taxonomy (NCBI): domain Eukaryota; kingdom Metazoa; phylum Chordata; class Actinopteri; order Syngnathiformes; family Syngnathidae; genus Corythoichthys; species Corythoichthys intestinalis. The sequence goes on along the minus strand of NC_080399.1, from coordinate 10,963,626 downwards.
ATATTCATCAGACGAGATGGACGTTTGAACACCAGTTGTTTTGTGTTAGTTGTTTAATTGTTAAAATGTGTGTCGTTTTCAACATAAGTGTACATACTGTATGTGTGCTACAGCTTTGCAAATGATCAAAGTGAAGCAAGGATTAAAAAAACCCCCACTATTGCCATGTTTGCTGTCTGTCCAGCTGAACAACTTCACATTTAGTGAGGACAGAACACGTCAATTGTAATAAGAATAAGAAGGTGAGGCGCGAAGTAGCGAGGGATCACTATCTGTACTTCTTCTGTACTACTGTTTTCAATTTTTCCATACCTTTGCGTGACTGTATCACCCTTTAAAAAGCATGTTACATATTTATATGCGGAACTCAGATTTAGAAGTTTTGAGTGCCATGAACCAGCATTGGGCAAGCATGCGTAGTATGTTTGCACGTGTGTCGGCACGATGAGAGAATGGCAACTCTGTTCTCCAAGGGCTTGTTTGCATAACCCCTTTTTTCTCACACACCTGTCTCACTTCTCGCATGTTTAATAATAAAGGTCTATTTGCAAGCGCCTTCGCTGACACTTGACCTCGAGAGGGCTTGTTGTAGAAGGTGTCATACACAATGCTGCTCTGTTGTTGGCAGTTGAACTTGTTGTTGTGAGAGGGCAGGTCTGATGAATGGACGGACCCTCCGGGCGAGACCTCGTTTAGCAGCAGGACCCTCCCCCAGTGCTGTGATTTGATATCGTGGGGCATTCCATGATGCGCTCTTTGCTTTGCTAATGGTGCTACTGACCCTTTCCGACATTCCAAGTGCAACTGCGGTCAGAGTCATCCGATCTCTTGCTGAGAACAAGACGCGTTTGAAAAATGGTGAATATTGGATACCGTACAATCTTGTTCTGGGATGACCTTGACCTCAAATGTGTTTGGAAACATTTTTTACAGTCTGATTTTTAGTTGTTTTTTTCCCCCTCATTTCATTGCAATGTTCTTGGCTGCAATACTCACAGTACGTGAAGGGAAATGTGTTATGTCCAACCAGATTTCAGGCTTTATGTGTTACCATGTGAATCAGGGGCTTTTGAGTCAGTCATGTGAACTGTTGTAACTTTAACTCAATTAGCAATGGGACTTTTTTTGCAACCAATTAGATTTAAAATTCATCTGCATTTTGGCTCTTTATGACACAGGTGTTGAACTCAAGGTCCGGTGGGCTAGATCCGGCCCGCTACATTATTTTGCGTGGCCTACATAGGAAAATTATGTGAAGTGATTTTATGTTTATTGCTATAATAAAATAGTCCCCCTCTTCTTTGGTTACATCGCATTATTCTATGGCTGCAGCTATCGAATATATTAGTAGTCGATTAATCGATGGACTTGTTACTTCGAATAATCGAGTAATCGAATAAGGAACATGAAAAATTAAAATACCTGAGCTGGGCGTCAAACGGTATACATTTAAAAAAAAAAAAAAAGAGGATCTATGTACAACAAAAGAACAATTGGCTAACTTGCATAGAAAAAGTCCGCTAGCTTAAATGCTATAAAACGCATATTCCCATATTTACATATTCCCGCAAAAAAACGGCTGAATATACCTATAAACTGAATATTGAATGCATTAAAAAAACATTAGCTCAAACAAAAACTTACGTAAACTTACTTACAAAAGCTTACGTTGGTCTTAACAGGGAGAAGTTGGATTCAGCCATGTGAAAAGAGGCAGACCAGAAGGCAGTGTATCCACCCTAATCAATAAAATTGAATGCAAACACGTTCAAAATTAGCCATTACAACGCTACTTTAATTAAACAAGTACTCAAAGCAACAAAATTTAATTTGAATATTTTTTTTCTAATCGAATACTCGAGTTAATTGATTAATCGTTGCAGCACTAAATTATACATTAGGTTTCTGCTTCGGCTTCTGATTTTTCAATCATTCATACAATGTGATTTTGATGGAGATGGCCCCGATCTGATCACGTGATTGAAATCGGACCCGATCACGTCATTTTCAAAAAAATCGGACTTTCAAGATGTATTTATTTTTATTTTTAAGAGTCGCAAAGTGTCAAAATAATCAATATGTACAAGGATATTTTCATAAGAAACAAAAAAAGTGTAGGAGAACGTTATCCTAGCTGCTGTGGGAAGCTAACGGTAAGATAGCATCATGCAAGAGCGATAATATCTAGAATATGGAAATATTTTAACTTTGGACGTGCTTTTTTCCCCCATTAATCCATTGCCTGTTATTGACAATGATAGACATCCCATTCATTTGAACTGAGGGGACAGGTTGTGAATGCTTATTTTTCATTGCTTTTGATTCCAAATGGATTGGACGTCTCGCGTCATCAATGACAGCCGCGGAGATTAAGATGGCCCGGGGGTGGCCGAAAATGTAATTGACTTTCCTATACAGTATATGAATGACTTTTCCGGTAAAATGTTGTTTATAAAAGCTGTGAAGCAATAAAGCAAACAACAAAAATGAATGAAATGAACAGAAAAATATGTTTACAATGGGTCAAAATTGTTTTTCGAACAGATCATGTGACTAGCACCTTAGATATGTCATTTGCTTTGCTTAGCCAAAACCACCTGAGGACAGAAGATGCAAGATGGATATACATAACTGTTTCAAACTTAAGCCTTTAAAAGCGACACCAACTACTGAGCGAAAACCAAGTTTCAGTTTCAGTATGCCCCACTAAATACGTTAAGTGTACACAGGGCAATCAACAGACTTGCAGGGGCCCGGGGACAAGAGACCATTATAGGACTCCCCCAACCCCACCCCTGCCACTGGCTTGTCACGACACCACACGCAGTACTTTTAATGCTTTGCAAGCAATGACAGTGTAAATTTTCAATTGGATATGGACAGTTAAATTTAACAGACCGTACTGTGAAGTGACACAATATGAACAATTTCCATCTATTGTCCCATGTAGGGCACAATACAATACAACTGAGAGTGCTATGCCTGCATGCTAACTTAGCAGCAAGCAGGCATCACCTTCTCTCTCCTCGGCTCAACACGAGCAGCATGTCTTGTCATACCGCAGCTCAATAGGCTACAAGCGGCCGGTGACAGACTCGAATCGGGCTTTGGTCACGGTGATCGCGAATGTAAACGTTCAGTGTTAGCGGCTGTTGTTCAATTACCGACATCACCGTCCACAGCCAACTCTATTCCTAATTCTCTGGCTTCTTGTCCCCCTTATCAAAAACTTAATCATTTTTTTCTCGTTCACCTCTATGATCTTCATCTCTTTTTCTTTTTTCTTTTCTTTTCTGCGCACCCGATTTATGACAACTCCCCATGTTTAGTGTTTATAACAATGACAGATTTTAATTCCCAGCGTTAGGGCACGTATGTAGTGTAGCCTTAAGTGCACCAGAGCGGGGTCAAACCATTCTCTGCTAAGACACAGGGGATAGGCGGATCGGCGTTGTGCAAAAAAAGGAAAATATATATATTTGAAATATTTATTATGTTAAAAAATGAAGGGTCATTCAGGGGCCCCTATGGTCCTGAGGCCCGGGACAACAAATCCAGATTGCCCCCCCCCCCCCCCCCCACCACCTGTTGACGGGCCATCACCGGGTGTACCATATTTAATGGAAGACTATCTTGGTCAAAAGTAGGGTTCTGATCATGTTTTTTTGCTCCCGATCGTTTTAGTTTGAGTATCTGCCGATCCCGATATTTCCCGATTTGCTCCCGATTCAATTCCAATCATTCCCAATAATTTTTCCCGATCATATACATTTTGGCAATGCGTTAAGAAAAAAATGAATAAAACTCGGACGAATATATACATTCAACATACAGTACATAAGTACTGCATTTGTTTATTATGACAATAAATCCTCAAGATGGCATTTACATTATTAACATTCTTTCTATGAGAGGGATCCACGGATAGAAAGACTTGTGACTTTGTATATTGTAACTAAATATTGCCATCCAGTGTATTTGTTGAGCTTTCAGTAAATGATGCTATGGCCATGCCCAAATGCATGATGGGAAGTGGAACCATGACTGTGCGTAGTGCTACCAACTGATATATCTTCTCTGCGTTGGGAAATAACATAAGGCGTTAAGAAATAGATCAATTGCCACCTTGCTTCCCCACATTGCTTCCCATGATATGAGGGAGAGTGATTTTTAGGCCTTAGCCAATTAAAAAAAGGCTCCAAAGGCTGCCAAAATTCACCCTACTCATTTTACGCTGCCTTTTATCTCTCTATATAGGTAAAACGGCGCCATTACAGATTGAGCGCGACAATGCGGGAGTGGGTCGTGGAGCGCATGCATTAATTGCGTTAAATATTTTAACGTGATACATTTAAAAAAAAAAAAAATTACCACCATTATTAGGATAAATCTGATAACCCTACCTTAAGCCTAAACTAAAGACTGGATGAGTGTAACATATTATGTCTGTAATGTTAAATACAATTAGAAAACGATCTAATTAAAAATATATATATATATTAAAAAAGGCATGGCCTATATTTTTTTGCCGATTCCGATACTTTGAAAATGACGTGATCGGACCCGATCGATCGATCGATCGGGACATCTCTAGTCAAAAGCATAGCAGCCTGATTTAGAATTTCCCTCAAAAATGATGGGAAACAAAAAAAAAAAATGCTCACTTGGTAAGACAGAAAAACGTGCGCCCCTATCTAGCTACTAGCTACTATCTGAGCATTTATCTTGTAAGTTAATTTTATTGCTGACACTGAGTTTCGGGGTCATGAACATGTTTTGCCTCACTTGCCACAAAAGACCAACTCCGTCTATGTGCTAAAGTATCGAATCTGTACCGATATCGGTAGATCATCAAAATTGGTTGACTCGTACTCAAATTCAGATGTGAAAATATGTGATTGGGACAACCCTAGTTTTTGTTGCGTGTGTGTAATAATTTGAGGTGATCATACATTTAGGCGTCTCCAAGGGAAAATATAACTATAATAAAGCCCATGATAAAAATCAGTTTGACTGTTTTATGACATCAGTACTTTTACGACCTCTAATTGGTCAGAGCTGAATTAAAAAAAAAAAAAAACAAGAAACCCCACAAAATACTTTAAAACGTTAAATAATCAGTAAATATAGTGCATTCATGGAGTTTACAATGCTACCTCGACTTAAAAGTGCCACGACTTATTAATTTTTTTGCGATATGAGCTGCTGCTTGGCCATTTTTTCCCCCCTTGACGTATGGAGAACAACTTAAGGTACCGTATTTTCTGGACTTTAAAGTCACACTTTTTTCACCGTTTGGCTAGGCTTGTGACTTTAACACAAGTCTGACCTTTAAACTGGAATGTTTTTTGTCACTCAGTCCCCCAACAGCCTGTTATGTTGTTTTTAGATAGTTATTTGAAAAACTGTTAATATGTTATGTTAACAGATGCCTATTTAGCCTGTTGTTCTCCATTTTACTATTATTACTTTACCACATAATGTTTTTACTTGGCTTCTGATCAATTAAAAAAGGAATGACCACCCCAAAGACACGACTTATACACCAGTGCGACTTATATATGTTCTTTTCATCTTCATTGTGCATTCTTTGTCTCGTGCGACTTATACTCAGGCGGGTCCTATAGTCCGAAAAATACAGTAATTTTGATTAGTAAGCACCCAAAAATGATGCAAAGAAGCTGTGACGCATCTCATGATATCAGGCAAGATTCATAAACCAGGCAAGGAGAAGGAGTGCACCTGTTATCACCATCCCAAGCAGCTCGAGCACACGCCTCACATTGCCATCCAAAAATGTGAGCTGCAAGGTCTCCGTAGGGCATTTGGTACCAGAAATAGATGTGTACTGCACGCTAAAATGCATTTAGAATGAAGGAACAAAGCTACAAAATTAACATTGCACATACATTTTGCTAACGTTTAACACTTTCCAATATAATGTTGTGCAGTTTTGTTTAACCCGATAGTTATTTTTTTGGGAACTTCACTTGGCTTGGATTAGGTTTTGCATTGAAAAGTCATTCTTTCAGTACATGTACCCCCCGCCTCCCCTTTAGGGTCTGTAATGATGTTACCGAGCGCATGGAACTAAATCCCTATTACGTGTCCAATTAGAGATCTTGTGACCACTGAGTCCATAGCATATGATTCACATCCTTCAAACACTCCTGCTCCCCTCCATGGACTAGATTCAGTCCTCATCTCTTTCCTGTTTAGTTTTGCCTATAAATAACCGCTAAACTTCAACCTTCATAAACATTAAAGACTTTTTTTAAAGTATCAGAGTTGCCAAAGTCAAGAGAAGTTTCACTACGGAACAGGCCTGAGGTTGTTTAGCAGTGCAAGTAAGCATTGAGGTGCACGCTAAATCCTCCCCTTGGTGAAAGTGATTTCAGACGTATTTTTAAACACATTAGTAAGTCTGTAAGTATTTTAGGATATTTAAAGTCCGTGTAAAATGAAAATGTCCTTTATATATTGAACACACCACAGAGAAGAGTTGTATTGCTTAGTTTTAATGATTTAAAAAGTGTTTTAGTTAAAGCCAGTCTAACTTAAAATCAAATTACAGGTGCAAAGATACATAGGGCTGCAGCTATCGATTATTTTAGTAATCAATTAAAGGCTTGCTCAGATTGCACCTGATCTAGCTTATAGCCTGCTAGCCTAATGCTAACATTGTTGTATACGGGTGTAACAACATATTGATAGCGTGATATAATTTGAAATCCGAGTCTGTTTTCGATATGCTCCTGCGAAGAATCAATATATTGTTTTCAAAAAGATGTCACTATTTAATAAAGGTATCAACGGGTTGCTACCAACATTTTCCACGTGATCAATATTTTCCACTTGAACAGTCTATGTTAACTCATTGGCTGTCGGTTCTCCCCTTACAGTCAAAATGAAACGTGTAGCGCCGTCCATGGCCCTGAAATATAAGCATTCACAGCCTCCCCTTCCAGTTCAAACGAATTGGATGTCTATTGTTGTCAATGGCAGGCAATGACTTAGGCCACACTTGTATACCGAATGTTGAAAATGTGATGTCCACGTGTGTAGACACCAGGTTTTTATGAGTTTCATTTTTTTAAATGACTAAAATTACTCTAAAACTGAAACGGTAAAAAAAATATTTTAACACATTGGCTGCCATTGACGGCAATTGACTCCAATCCATTTGAACAGCGATCATTCACTGCCAGCTGAAATAGATTTTCACGGTTTTCCTTCCGCCTCAACTGCTGGTATATCATGTCATAATAATTTACAGTGTGTTTCCCTTTTCAAAACAGTAACACGAGCTCTTTTCTTACTGTTATAAGACTCCATTCAAAGTGCTGGAAATAGAGATGGAGGTGCAAGTACACAATGGAACGCTGTACAGCAAAGGCCTAAAAGCCTCAAGTGGTAGAAAAAGGACACGGTGGGTGCTGAGCTGACAGAAGGGCCAGCAGGGCTCATGTTTTTTGGAGGAGAAGCACAGTAAGATAGCGATGTCTGAATAATTCATCTTGTCGGCTCCAAGATGTGATATTTTAAGACGCAGTGTTTTGTGTGCAGTGTGACGGGCTGCAGGGTTTTCTCTCTCTGGCACTTCTCCGCCAAGACACACTTTTTGACGGACGCTAAAAGACTCACAGTGGGGAGCATTTGTCTGCTTTGACTAAAAAAAACAAAAAAAACGAATTATAGCCTGAATTGTTCTGATGACGTCACTGTACTGATAGTGTAAACCTGTCTGGCAAATCTCTTGTGGGAACCACTTAGCTTTTGTATACTTAATCTTTTATATGGAGGTTTTGTATTATGAGGTCTGATTTTTCAACCACTTAAACTTTTATAGTCATATCATAAATAAAACCATTTCCTTTGGTCTCCAGAACAGCACAGCAGAACCTCATAGGTCTAACACGTTGGTTGACATCCAAGATTTGAAATTGTAGTTCCCATCAGAACTCAAAAGACGAAACAGAAGTCAATCCATCATAGAATTAAGCATTCACTTAAAACCTCATCCAAAAGTGTATTGTAGTGCGTAATTTACACTTTAAAAGTTCACTTGACTTGAAATTTTTCCACATTATTTTTCATAACATTGGATTTTACCAGGTTTGCACGACAAATTGCCCTGAATGTCATTTTCTAAGCCATTTATGTCTCCTTTTCTTTCTTTTTTCTGCCAAGATGCTGTTTCTCATTAATATGCAGCTGACTGGAGCTAATTTGCATACTCATTGCTCTGATTGGCCGTCGGTGCAGTAGATGTGTTTGTCGGAAGGCGTTGGCAATGCGTGTAGTAACTGACACTTCACGTAGACGCGCACTACAATCTTCTTAAAAATGACACCAAGCTTCCCTATGTCAAAATTATACAAAAATAAGATATCACCTACTTATACAGGGTGGGGCAGAGCAATTTGCTTATTTAAATTTGGCGCCCTAAAGTGATAGTTACTCTGAAGATGGTAGGGATAGACTTATTTAGGAGGGTGGGGCTTAAAGTTTGGTTCTTAATGTGAGTTATTTATTTTGTGTTTATTTTTCAGGAACCCCGGTGAGCATCATGGAGTGGACGAATTTTGAACGCGCTTTGCTGTTGAGGCTTTTTTAAAGCAGTCACTCAATTGTCGCAACGCAACGTGCATTCTGTAGACATTTCAATATTGTCCCCCCGTGGTCGTGTTCCTGGCCGGCAATTGATTGTTTTATGGGTAAACAACTTCAGGGAAACAGGTGATGTAAAGAAAAAGAAACCTGGCCTCCCATGAACAGAAAGGACACCCCAAAACATTGACGCGGTGAGACAATCTGTTTTGAGATCTCCCCGACGGTCGGCCCGCAAACACGTATATGCTCTTGGGTTGTCTGCTCGTACTGGAAGACGAATCCTGCATGAAGAATGCAAGTTGCGTTGCGACGATTGAGCGACCGCTTGGAAAAAACTGCCTCAACAGCAAAAGTGTGTTCCAACTTTGTCCACTCCATGATGGTCACTGGGGTTCCTGACAAATAAACACAAAATAAATAACGTGCATTAAGAACCAAATTTTAAGCCCCACTCTCTCAAAAAAGTCCATCCTGCCATCCGGAGAGCAACCATCGCTTCAGGGCGCCAAATTTAAATAAGCAGGTTGCTCTGCCCCACCCTATTTGAACATTCTTAATAGTCTCGCAAAGTGTTCTAACGAAAGATTCTAACCGCCAGACAGGACAAGGAAAAACTTAATAGTTTTGTTCAGCCTCATCATATTCAATGTGAATCACTAAATTTCTTATCTATATTCAATTGTTTTCTTTTTCTCTTAACTCATTGCCAGCTATTAACCACGATAGACAACGACAATTCACTTAAACTGGAAGCACTGGCTGATAATGCTCATCTTTCAGTGTCATTGATGCCTAACTTTGTCAATGGCAGACAAGGAGTTAAAGGCAACAAATTCGAAAAACATATTTTTTAGTTGTTTAAACTAGGGCTGTCAAACTATTAAAATTTTTAATCGAGTTAATTACAGCTTAAAAATTAATTCATCGCAATTAATCGCAAATCAAACAATCTATAAAATATGCCATATTTTTCTGTAAATTATTGTTGGAATGGAAAGAAGACACATGATAGATATATACATTCAACATACGGTACATAAGTACTGTATTTGTTTATTATAACAATAAATCAACAAATTGGCATTAGCATTATTAACATTCTGTTAAAGCGATCCATGGATAGAAAGACTTGTAGTTCTTAAAAGATAAATGTTAGTATAAGTTATAGAAATTTTATATTAAAACCCTTCTTAATGTTTTCGTTTTAATAAAATTTGTAAAATTTTCAATCAAAAAATAAACTAGTAGCCCGCCATTATTGATGTCAATAATTACTTACGCATGGGTGCTGAAGCCTATAAAATCAGTCGCACCCAAGCACCAGCAGAGGGTGGCAAAACTCCATAAAACACAATTAACAAGCAGTTCACTGTACTGTCATTTAAATCAGTCTGAGCGGGGCATGTGCGTTAATTGCGTCAAATATTTTAACCTGATTAATTAAAAAAATTAATTACGGCCCGTTAACCCGATAATTTTGACAGCCCTAGTTTAAACGCATGAGAACATCTCCTGTAAGGAGTCGGCAGAGGTGGGTATTAACAAGTTTCATTTACTCCGTTACGTTTATTTTAGTAATGTTTTGAGAAAAATTTACTTCTTAGAGTAGTTATTACCACGCAATACTTTTTACTTTTACTTGAGTGGACACTGTGACTCCGTTACACTGGAGTCGTTACATTTTTCCTCTTTATTCTACAAATTGACTTTATTTTTGCCAGAGATGCCGACAGTGGCTGTCTCAGTTTTACCAACATCGCAACAGTAACCACATGACTTCATTATACCAATTAGAGATAACAATGTTTTTTCTCTACTAAAGGGCACTAATGCTGTTTGGACGGGTTAATTTTCATAGTGTTGTTCTGGTCTGGATCCGATGATTTTTGTGTCATCTTTTTGGCCTGATATGGTCATGTAACAGGTGGACGTATGCCCTTTATTGGTTTTAAGTAGGGCCGTCAAACGATTAAAATTTTTAATTGAGTTAATTACAGCTTAAAAATTGATTAATCGTAATTATTCGCAATTCAAACCATCTATAAAATATGCCCTATTTTTCTGTAAATTATTGTTGAAATGGAAAGATAAGACACTAGATGGATATATACATTCAACATACGGTACATAAGTACTGTATTTGTTTATTAAAACAATAAATCAACAAGATGGCATTAACATTATTCTTCTATCCTTGGATAGAAAGACTTATGTTCTTAAAAGATAAATGTTAGTACAAGTTATAGAAATTTTATATTAAAACCCCTCGTAATGTTTTCATTTGAATAAAATTTGTAAAATTTTCTACAAAACATAAACTAGTAGCTCGCCATTGTTGATGTCAATAATTACGCAATGCTCATGGTGCTGAAACCCATAAAATCAGTCGCACCAGAGCGCCAGCAGAGGGCGACAAAACACCAAAAAACACAAGTAACAAGTGGACATTACAGTGTGCTGTCATTTTAATCTGTTTTAGCGGGGCATGTGCGTTAAATGCGTCAAATATTTTAACGTGATTAATTTAAGAAATTAATTATCGCCCGTTAACGAGATAATTTTGACAGCCCTAGTTTTAAAGTATACCGTGGTATGAAAACGACACAGTTTCAAAACTGCAAAAATTTTCCTTTAGCTATTTTTTTATGTCCCAAAAATGCATGGAGAAATCCCTCGCGTGCAGCTGCATGGCTCTACCCTCCCCCACCGGTTGTTGCTCAGTGTCAGGGACTCAGCAGTGCTACACGATGCCTGGAGGAGGTGAAACTCTCGAACAAGAAAGCCCGCCTGTCTCATCAGACCATAGGACATGGTTCTAGTAATCTATGTGCTTTGTTGACATGTCTTCAGCAAACTGTTTGCGGGCTTTCTTGTCAGAAGAGGCTTCGTCCTGGGGTGACAGCTATGCACACCAATTTGATGTAGAGTGCGGCTTATGTTCTGAGCACTAACAGGCTGACCCCCTACCTCTTCAATCTCTGTGGCAATGCTGATAGCATTCCTGTAACGAGTCACATGACATTCTGGAGGGAAAATGACAAGCAGTACTCAATTTGGACATTCAGGGATGTACGTAGTTTCTATGGGGTGTACTCACTTTTGTTGCCAGGGGTTTAGATATTAATGGCTATATTTTGAGTTATTTTGAGGGGAAAATAAATAAACTCTTATACTAATTATTATATAAGCTGCACACAGACTACTTTTCAATGTGTCAAAGTGCCATTTTGTCAGTGTTGTCCCATGAAAAGATATACTTAAATATCTGCAGAAATGCGAGGGGGTGCACTCACTTTTGTGATACACTGTAAATCTCGAAAGCTCCTTGGTGAGAACTGTCTTCTTTTAGTATGCAGTGGCTATAAAAAAAACTAGGGATGTCAAACGATTAAAATTTTTAATCTAGTTAATTAAAGCTTAAAAATTAATTAATCGTAATTAATTGCAATTAAACACAATTCAAACCATCTATAAAATATGCCATATTTTTCTGTAAATTATAGTTGGAATGGAAAGATAAGACACAAGATGGATATATAAATTCAACATACGGTACATAAGTACTGTATTTGTTTATTATAACAATAAATCAACAAGATGGCATTAACATTATTAACATTCTGTTAAAGCGATCCATGGATAGAAAGACTTGTAGTTCTTAAAAGAAAAATGTTAGTACAAGTTATAGAAATTTTGTATTAAAACCCATCTTAATGTTTTCGTTTTAATAAAATTTGTAAAATTTTTAATAAAAAAATAACCTAGTAGCCCGCCATTGTTGATGTCAATAATTACTTACACAGTGCTCATGGGTGCTGAAGCCTACAAAATCAGTCGCACCCAATCGCCAGCAGAGGGGGACAAAACTCCAAAAAACACAACAATTGGACATTTCACTGTGCTGTCATTTTAATCTGTTTGAGCGGGGCATGTGCGTTAATTGCGTCAAATATTTTAACGTGATTAATTTAAAAAATTAATTACCGCCCGTTAAAGCCATAATTTTGACAGTGCTCTACAGAGGCTAACAACCCATTCAGCAACACTTCAAACCCCCGTCACATCAATGCATGAAAATTTCAATACCAGGGTTTTATCTGACTTTAAAAAGTTTAATAATTTCTCAATCTTACAACCTTCAGTTTCTGTCTGTTTTTATTACCAAGATCTACATATGAAGTTAGAAAAAAAACAAGAGGTAGTGTGCTATAGAACCCGAAGGCTGTGATAAAGGCCGTGCATGCCCGCTACTTGCTAACTCAGCAATTTGATTATTCGGCCCTAGCACAAAAAAAACACAAAAATCGGGTTTGAGGATTGATACATATACAAAAAACAACAACATAAGCGGCGACTTGTTAGTAGGGTTGTTCCGATCATGTTTTTTTGCTCCCGATCCGATTGTTTTAGTTTGGGTATCTGCCGATCCCGATATTTCCCGATCTGATTGCTTTTTTTTTTGCTCCCGATTCAATTCCAATCATTCCCGATAATTTTTCCCCATCATATGCATTAAGAAAAAAATGAATAAAACTCGGACGAATATATACATTCAACATACAGTACATAAGTACTGTATTTCTTTATTATGACAATAAATCCTCAAGGTGGTATTTACATTATTAACATTCTTTCTGTGAGAGGGATCCACGGATAGAAAGACTTGTGACTTTGTATATTGTGAATAAATATTGCCATCTAGTGTATTTGTTGAGCTTTCAGTAAATGATACTGTAGCCATTTAACTGTTCTGCCCAAATGCATGATGGGAAGTGCACCCATGACTGTGCGTAGTGGCACCAATTGATATATCTTCTCTGCTTTGGTAAATAATATAGGGTGTTAAGTAAAAGATTTCCCTTCCCCACATTGTTTCTCACAATATTTCTAATTGTTGAGAGGGGGATTTTTAAGGCTTTAGCCATTTAAAAAAAGGCTCCAAAGACTGCTAAAATTCATTCTACTCATTTTATGATGCCTTTTAGCTCTATCTATTATTAAAACAGCGCCAGTATAGATTGATCGTGACAATGCGTGAGTAGGTCGTGCAGCGCATGCGTTAATTGCGTTAAATATTTTAACGTGATTAATTAAAAAAAAATGAATTACCACCGTTAGTGCGATATATTTAATAGCCCTACTTTAAGCCAAAACTAAAGCCTCTGGATGAGAGCAAGACATTTTGTCTGTAACGTCAAATACAATTAGAAAACGACTCAATTAAAAAAAAAAAAAGATTAAAAAAAGGCATGTCCGGTATTTTTTTGCCGATACTTTGAAAATGACGTGATCGGATGCCGATTGATCGGGACATCTTTATTTGTCTGGCCATCAAACTGTAAAAATATGTTTCATAATGCACCACGTCTTGTATGTGGGATTGCCACATGTATGGGAAGCTTTCCAAGCTCACCTAACCGTACCTGCCTAAATGTCAGCGCGTCACGTCTCATCTTTCCAGAAACGCATCATTTCACCGCCATCTCTCCGTGACATCAGCTCCAACCTACGCGCCTCCGTTTGTGGGGGTTGGAGTGCGCTGCGGACACATTACAAGTGAGATTGTATCCCAAACCCACACGAGTGGGTGGGCTTCTCACCACAAAACAAAGAAAGATATGAGCTCTGAGGGCTGTTTTTGAAGTTCACAAGCTAATCTTAACTTTGGCGTACGAGTGTTACAGCCTGGAAAATGTCTCACAACTTTTAACCTTGCCTTTTTTGTACCTTCTTTGAATGTGCCGCATTATTTATGCATTTGCACAATGATCATCCCGTCATGTGATGTCGTAAAGTCTGTCTATATACTTTACCTGCAGCCTAGCACTCTAAATGCTGTCATCTGATAGGCTGCTAATCCACTTATTATGCTTGTCTGGTTAAATAGAACAGCCAGTCAGCCATTAAATCATCTCGCCTAAGGATCAATGCAAGCCCCATAATTTTGTTCTGTTCCCGACCGTGGCGAATGTGACTTAAAGGGGAAACGGGGTGTAAAAACATTGGGAATTAGAATGGCACTCAGTAGAGCGGACCTCTGCCAAAGTGGAAAAATCTCTCAATATGACATTTTCAGCTCCTGCTCGTGAAGCAAGACGACAAAATTGCTATCCGAAAAGTTGAGCGGTTGCTGCCGCTGAAATGTTCACCGCCATTGATGGTGAATAGAAGTCTAATCCATTTGATTTGAAATTGAAACAACAGTAAGGGTCAGAGGATTGACCCCTGAGGAACCTCACATGTCCTAGCTTTTTGTAGTATAATTGTTAGTTCATATTCATGATATGTGTTGTGGTAGTTAGTAATAGAAGAAGATAAAAACTCATATTGACGGCGATAGAATTCTTATCATTGACAATGGCACCCACTAAGCTAACCAAAAGGATTTTGTGCTTGTCAATGTTTGATTCTTCAGTTCGTCGGCTTTTCATTACGATTCACATAGCTAAACGAGGAAATCAAATCTTCAAAGGTCATTGAAAAAAAAAAATTTTTTTTGTGATTGTCCAGTTGGTGGCGACATGGTGGCTTGAGTGGTTCGTGCTTCCGCCTCACAGTTCTGAGATCAAGGTTTCAATTCTAGGCTCTGGCCTTTCTGTGTGAAGTTTGCATAGTTTCCCTGTGCCTGCGTGGGTTTTCTACGGTTTCCTCTCGCATCTCAAAACCATGCATGGTAGGCTGGTTGAACACTCCAAATGGTCTGTAGGTATGAATGTATGCATGAATGCTTGTCCCTATGGAACATCATTTCAGAAGCTATGAGGAGAAAAGTTTTCATTTGCCTAAATGCTTAAGTTATTAACTGCAATTGTATTTCTTTTTTTCTTGAAAAACACATTTTATTTATTCTGTGTGGTATTAATATTGTTGTCTTTTACTTAAGAGGCATGGTCTATTGTTTTTAGTCGTGATTTCTTATCGCGTTTAAATGGGTGTACATGATCTATTAATATATACTGTATTCTCACTGTGTTATTGTAATGTGGTTTAAAAAAAATTGGGGGGGGGGGGGGCGCAATAATATCGCAATAATTTATGAGATAAATTATCGCACACTAAAATTTGTTATCGCGACAGGCCTTCTTAGACGCGACTCGGTAAATGTCCGCGTCATCTCCATGTCAGTCGACCCGGGAAATTGCTTTCACACATAAGGGCTACCCGTTTAAATCCCGGGATTTTAACGGTGTTTAGGTATGAGTGAAAGGGGCTAATGAGTGCACCTTTTGTCCACGTGATGCTTCTCGGAAAGTTCGGTTGGTTGAATACTGAACCTTTTCAACAATTCATTTGCAAGTGTTGTTGCGAGGTAGCTCTCCTGGTCCTCTTGGTCTAACGTGAAAGTGCCCTAATTCAGGTTGTACCCCACCTAATGCCCATAGTAATCTGGGAGAGGCTCCAGTACCCTCGTGACGGCATGAAACGACATGAAAAATGAATGAATGTCCAGTTGGTGTAAGATGCTTCTTTTTGGTAACAAAAAATTATATTATAAGACAGAAATCTAGTGATGTCATGGTTTCCCCCAGAAAACCTAATGGTAGAGAAACGTACTGGTGGCCCAATAAATACAGGTAAAAAGAAATGTTAGGTTGACAGGACTTCATTATTAGGAATTAGATAGGAAATTATGACTTATCTGTTATTATAAGACATTTTTTAACAATACTTAGAGTCTTACAAAAAGGCAGTTTCACCAAACAAAAATACATTTCAGTGCAGTGGTAGAGAGCTGAGATAGGTTTGTTCGCATATCAACCATAAGATGCCATTGCGCTTTGAAGATTTGGTTAAAATATGGTAAAAATTAGGGCTGTCAAACGATTAAACATTTTAATCGAGTTAATCACAGCTTAAAAATTAATCGCAATTCAAACCATCTCTGAAATATGTCATATTTTTCTGTAAATTATTGTTGGAATGAAAAGATAAGACACAAGACGGACATAAACATTCAACATACTGTACATAAGTACTCCACAAGATGGCATTAACGTTATTAACATTCTTTCTGTTAAAGGGATCCACGGATAGAAGACTTGTAGTTCTTAAAAGATAAATTTGAGTACAAGTTATAGTAATTTTATATTAAGAAAAAGAACGTCTCCTGCTCCGCCCAAATGCAAGATGGGAAGTTGGGCAATCATGACTGTCAGTAGTGGCTGCAAATGGTATACAATATGTTCTGCGTTGTGTTCAATTAAGCGTGTTAAGAAAAAGATCGTCTCTTGCTCCGCCCAAATGCATGATGGGAAGTTGGGCAACCATGACTGCCAGTAGTGGCTGCAAATGGTATACAATATGTTCTGTGTTGTGTTCAATTTGGCGTGTTAAGAAAAAGATTGTCTCTTGCGCCGCCCAAATGCATGATGGGAAGTTGGGCAACCGTGACTGTTAGTAGTGGCTGCCAAAGCTTAAGCCAATAAAAGGCGGTTCCAATGAACACCTGTGTCCACTCGCATTTCTCTGCCTTTCGGTTTTGGTTTTCGGTGTTGTTGTAAACTGTTTGAGGCAACGCATGAACGGGTCATTCCGTGCATGCGTTAATTGCGTCAAATATTTGACTACGTGATTAATCAAAAAATTTATTACCACCCATTAACGTGATAAATTTGACAGCCCTAGTAAAAATATGTGTACTTTTTACGCTTTCTTTTGTAGCACTGTTTAGCCTGACAGCCCGCCAGGTTTATTAAGCTCTGTGGAACGATTGCGGCATGTCACTTCTTTTTCTTCTTTTTGATAAAAATTTAAATATTCCTGTTAAAGATCAGCCACACCAGCTAAAAATGTACTGCAGTTGTTCTTCGACCCAAAATGAGCAATGACTGTTTTGCCCTTGACTGACAACATTAGCCTGACTGCAGTGCCTTTGCCAATTGAGGGTTTCTCTTGAGTGACAAGTACTCATCTGCCCCGTATGGTTTTCCTGATACGTTGGCCTCACGGGTCACATCTGGTTGTCTTGGATTCAGGATATCAATGATTGGAATTCACTCCACATATCTCCCTCAGCTAAAAAATTCACAGAAGAGCTCGGATGACTGGGATGCCGAGGTTTGAGTGCGACTCGTGAAGACTGAGGAATGTGCATCTCCGCTATTGATCCTTACTGAGTGAGGTCAGTGAATGTGGGAGGTGGTGGGCCTACTTGCAGACCCCACATTAAGGGGACGACCTTCTCACAGAGTTATTCCAAGGAGGGAGGACTTAACTTGAGATTTTGACATTTTTAAGACAATATCATAATCATATACGGGTAGTTCCTTTTCACCCGATTCTGATCCTCTGAAAAATGGCTTGATCAGCCCAATTTCCCATCACCTGATTCGATCGGGACAGCCCTAATTACGTCCATCCATTCAGTGACAGTAAGTGGTTCCCCTTTAGCCACTTTTGACGTATTGTCTTCTTGCTTGCAGCCTGCAATATCCGTAGGAGGTACCCGTCTCGTTTTGTAAGTCAAGTCGGAATGTAACCCAGATAAAACATACTAAAATTCCCTTCTAATCTCTAATCTCCTTGGATAGCTCAGTTGGCAAAGCGGAGGACTATAGAGGCAACTAGGGATGGGACAAAATGTCGAAATGGTGATATATCTTGAAACTTTGTATCCCAAAAGGTTATCGATATGCACTGCACTACAAATCATAATGCACCTCGTGCGTGCGCGCTGTTAGCATCATTAGCATCAACATCACAACAGCAGGCAATCGCACCGTACTGTGTGCTAACGTAAGGAACTGCTCAGATGCCTTAGTTGTTATGTTCGACGAAAGCCTCAACAAGACAACCAAGTCCAAACAGTTGGACCAGCATGTGAGGTATTGGATCGGCGACCAAGTCGCATCCAGATACTTTGGGTCGCAGTTTATGGGTCATGCGAAGGCAGTGGACCTGCTTAACATTTCAAAGTAAGTTGCCAATTTCTCCTATTAAAATGTGTTTGTTAGATGCAATAATGTATTTCTGCACGGTTTGCCTTTCGAATGAATGTGAATTTCGTAGTTTTAACTCAAGAGTTAGCCATGTTCAATGGGGTATTGGCAGGTGCACTAGCCTTAGCATGGATAAACCGGAGTCGTAGATCAACCATCACCCTCAGATACAAAACACGGTTGACACTATTATTGGAACGAGTGCGGGGTAACGTTGATCTGAATAACATGGCATGGTGATAGGCAAATTATAATGTAGGTGATAGTAAAACACCTCCTGGTATATTTAAATGTTTTTCTTGATTGAATAAGAGTATGGATTTTCTCTGTCTGATTAAAAGAAATGTCTTCGATAGCTGGATTAACATGTGTTTTGTATACTTCTTGTAATGTGATCAGAAAAAAACAATTACCAAGGGAAATGGTCATGTGTAGCTTTTTTATTTTGTGGTAATTAATGGTAAACTACTGCTATTTAGTGGCTGTTTTTTAAACTTTCACTGCCAATGGCAAGATTTTCCCAAGCACTTTACAGTTAAGGTGACCAACTTGACAATCACCAACCTACCACCTTGACTAGGTCCTCTTAAAAGGGAAACCTGTTGTATTGCAAATGTAATTTCTGAAGTTGCTTTACAAAAATAGTGTAAAATCCATTTTATCCTGGGGGAAAAAAATGTGAAAGACCTTATATTTAAATGTGTTTTAATTGTATCTTCAGTAAATGTGCATTCTTTTGTCAAACACACTTAGTAATTGAGGTTAAATTTGATGTTCAGTGCTTTATTTTTTAATATGATTCAATATTATCTAAATAATTGGTGCGAGAAAGGTATTAATTTTCAGTTGAAATGGCATTAAAAAAGGTCTTAAAAGTCTTGAATTTAGATTTATCAATCCTGGGGGGACCCTGCATAGATGTTCAATCCGTTTGAAGTGGGAGGGATGCAAATTGGCTGGACGTCTACGAGTGATAAACTCATTCCAATTCACAGCAGAAGCTTGTTTTTCTGTTTATTACCGTAATTTCCCGAATACAAGGCACACCCGTGTATAATGCGCACCCCAAATTTACTTGTAAAATCTAGGGAAAATTATTGTACCGGTTTATAAGGCGCACCCTAATTTTAGCACCAATAAATAGAAGAATACAAGAAAACAGAGTTCGTGTACAGATACAGAGTTTTACTGACTGGTGAAACACAGCACAAGCATAGCATATTGGTAGTTTAAAACATTACCATAAACTGACAATATTTACGGTAATAATATGATTTGACAACTTCTCCAACTTACCAGAATCTAGGAGAAAACAAAACAGATGTGACTTTTCTTTTAAAGGCTGCTGTATAACTTGCTCGTTTCATCATGATGAATAAATGTTTCCTCCATGGATTGATACGGTAAAATGAAAGTTGAGAACGTAAGTCGGAAATCCGAAAGCTCATCGCTGTCGACACGACAGTAACAATAGGAACTATTGTTATTTGAGTTTGAGTTCCCCGAGGGACAGATATAGTTGATAGACACACACAGGAAGTCTGTGTTGTTACGTTTGTTATGGTCCGAGTTGCGGAGCTGCAATAAACGTTGACTCAAATGAGTTCAAGAAACTAAATTCTGTGCTTTATGAAGAGCGAAAAAAGCAGAATTTAACACAAACGAAATGATTCCGCCGATCAGAGTGAAGTATTACCGAAACAAAATGGTGACGTCATGTACCGTAATGGTCGGCAACGGCTCGCCGCATACGTTTCTTCAACACAACGTGGCCGTGTCAATAAAAAAAAAAAAAAATCTGTTTGTATACAGTATATATATATTTCTGTCTCCATCCATGTACCTGTTTATAATGCGCACCATGATTTTACAAGTTGATTTTGGGGGAAAAAATTGCGCGGTATATTCGGGAAATTACGGTAGTTGTTTTTAGAATATCATAGAATGATTTCCTGACCAATGTATTGATAATCGTTGTATCGCCATATCGTCAGATCATCGTTGTCCTGAGCTTTGTACACCAAACCATATCTTATCGTGAGGTACCAAAAGTTTCCCACTCCTAAAGGCAACATCAAGTTTTTAAACACTTTGAACACAACTGCATATGTGATCTGAGCAGCGGACTTTCTAGAATTTAGGGCTGCAGCTATCGAATATTTTAGTAATCGAGGATTCGACTCGATTAATCGAGTGATCGGATAAAACATTTTTATTGGGTAAAGAACAATTCTGAATATACATGAGAAAACAAGACATTTCAGCTAATATTGAACCATTTTCATGCAATCGATGTCTTTATTTTCGATGTACATTGTTAAAAACAGCCAACAGTTGCATCTCAGATGTGACTAGGAAAAAAAAAAGGCTAATTCACTGCTTTCACTCAAAACACTTCTAGATCTTATGAAAAAAAAATTTTATCACGCGTAATGACATTTTTAGGTAAGACATAACACACATTACTTAAAAGTTAGGTGTTTTTCCTACGTGTTTCAATTGAATTTCCATTTGTCTCAAGCTATTTTTAAGTTCTGGTTAAGTTTTAAGTTAGTCTAAACTAAGTCCTGATAGGATTTTGAGTTTTTGCAGTGTTCAAAATAAATGTATGAAACCTGCTGTATTGGAGCACATTAGGGACCAGTGCTATTTGGTGTTTTATCCAGCAATGACTACTGAGCTAAAAGTGACAATTAGCTTTATTATGTTTTTATTTTACACCCTCATTACTCTACAGCTCTATGTTTTTACAGATTAAATAAAGCCTGTATGTAAGACACATTAGCCACACATCGACAGCAGTCATAATTATTAGAAACGTAGCCCTCCGTAGGGCTAACGTTACAGTAACGGGACAGTAAGGTTAATCTTACTGATTAGCGCTGACAGGTCTACTGCTTTAAGATGGCGGCTCTTTACTAACGCCGCCGAGTCTGAGATTTAGCATCTAGTTGTATATACATGTGATATCTATGAGATGCATCAGAGGCTACCTGCTACCACTGTAGCATCATGCTGGCGTAGTTTTTAGCAACGTCGGCATAGTTTGTAGCGGCTGTCGGTTGCAGTAAGGTATTGCATCTTCCTCTACTCACGTGACGTCAGCGCATTGTCCCGCATTAAATGTAGTCTGGGCAAAACATGATGCTTAGCGCTTGCAAAATTAAACGATTCCTCGAGGCGAAAAGAATTACTCGGATCAGTTTTTAAACTCCAGTTACTGGAGTTGCTCGAGTATTTGTTTCAGCTCTACTAGAATTGGCCTTGCTATTGGTGTCATTGATGGACATGTGGAGAAATTGACAACCTCAGCCTTTTATCAGCCTCACACAGTGATGGATGTGTGCGGCCCTTTGCCCAGTGGCCTATAGCCTGAGCTTGTGTCTGAGCTTCTAAGCCGCTGGAATGCGTGCAGCTTCTGGTTGCGGACATCAAGAGGGAGCGGCTACGCTGCTTTGTTTACCGCCTTTCATGGACATCACACCAGTCTAATCAATTTCAAGCAGACTCAAAGTTTCAATGCCTTGCTACTGATTGACTGGGCCATGGGTCAACGTGACTGCAAATAGTACTGCAGGACATTTCCTTTCAGTTGAATTACTTGGGTATAAAGAGAAGTCATCTTTCTTTTTTGCGTGATTTTTTTTTTTTGAAAGATCGCTTTCAGTCCTTCCCAGTTTGAAATGGATTGGACGTCTATTGCTGTCAATAAATGGTTTCATAGCAATTTCCCTCTTTTGCTCACTACCACAACATATACCCAGTGACCTAGGCTGGCAGTGAAAGAGTTATGGCAATGATAACTTTTGAATCGATGTCCACTGTTGTGACCACTGAAAGAGTTAAAACTAGAGATGTGATCGGGTCCGATCACGTCATTTTCAAAGTATCAGAATCAGCAAAAAAAAAAAAAAAAAATATATATATATATATATATATATATATATATATATGCAGTATGTATATATATATATATATATATAATTTTATTTTTTAATTAAATCGTTTTCTAATTGTATTTAACGTTACCGACATAATATGTTACACTCATCCAGAGTCGTTAGTTTAGGCTTAAGGTAGGGTTATCAAATCGATCCCGATAACGGCGGTAATTAATTTTTTAAAAAATATCTCGTTAAAATATTTAAAGCAATTAATGCATGCGCTGCACGACCCACTCACTTATTGTCGCGCTCATTCTGTAATGGATCCGTTTGACCTATATAGAAAGCTAAAAGGCAGCGTCAAATGAGTAGAGTGAATTTTGGCAGCCTGTGGAGCCTTTTTTTAATTGGCTAAAGCCTTACAATCCCTCTCCCTACGATTAGAAATAACGTGGGAGGCAATGTGGGGAATCAAGGTAGTAATTGATCTTTTTCTTAACACCCTATGTTATTTCCCAATGCAGAGAAGATATATCAATTGGTAGCACTACGCACAGTCATGGTTGCACTTCCGATCATGCATTTGGGCATGGCTACAGTATCATTTACTGAAAGCTCAACAAATACACTAGATGGCAATATTTAGTCACAATATACAAAGTCACATTTATCCTTTAAGAATTACAAGTCTTTCTATCCGTGGATCCCTCTCACAGAAAGAATCCTAATAATGAAAATGCCATCTTGAGGATTTATTGTCATAATAAACAAATACAGTACTTATGTACTGTATGTTAAATGTATATATTTGTCCCGAGTTTTATTCATTTTTTTCTTAATGCATTGCCAAAATGTATAGGATCGGGAAAAATTATCGGGAATGATTGGAATTGAATCGGGAGAAAAAAAGAAAAAAAAAAAAGCAATCAGATCGGGAAATATCGGGATCGACAGATACTCAAACTAAAAGAATCGGGATCGGATCGGGAGCAAAAAAACATGATCGGAACAACCCTAGTTAAAACCAGTGTTGTTTTTGGCAGCCTTTTTAATTTTCGTCTTAGTCTTAGTCTTTTCAACAATAATACTTATTATTCTTCGTCATATTTCAGTCATTTCAAAATGTGTTTGTCTTTATAGACTTCATAATGATATTGACGGGTCAGATTCAACCTTCACTACGCCACGCCTTCAAGTAGAGGGCCGTCCCCACAATCTGCTTCAGTTTTTCGCAGTCAGTCACAGCGGCATATGCAGCGATCCAACGCCGGATTACTGTTGAAAAAGTAGGAAAGCTATACCACATACAAACAGGAAAAATTGTCTCAGGAGTGATTTGTTCGAGGATTCAAGGTAATGATTATATTTTTCGTTTTTTCACAACGTAAAAAGCTCTTTGTTGTAAGGCTGCCGCCACATTGTTAACAGACTAGCATCATTCATCGACATATTAAGTAAAATAAATGCTAACTGCACTTTTTTTTTTGTGCTTTTAACAAAGAATCAAGACTGTTTTACCTCCATATCTATAAAGAATTCAGCAATTTAAGCATTTATTCACAAGAATTTTCACCGGAAAAGCCGTGTTTACATATGGCGGCCACCAGATTGACTAAGAGACTAGTATCATACTTTGACATATTTACATAAAATAAATGCTAACTATATGTTTTTTTTTGTTTTTGTTTTGCTTTTAACCAAGAATCGAGACTGTCTTACGTCCATATCTTTAAAGAATTCAGGGATTTAAGTATTTATTCACAAGAATTTTCACTGGAAAAGCTCTGTTTACATATGGTGTCCGCCACATTGACTAACATTTTTATGTAAAATAAATGCTTACTGCGCTTTTTTGTTGTTGTTTTTTTTTTTTGCTTTTAACCAAGAATTGTGACTGTTTTACGTCCATATCTATAAAAAATTCGGAGATTTAAGCATTTATTCACAAGAATTTTCAACAAAAAAAGCTTTGTCTGTGATTCCACTTAGTCAGCTTTGACAGCCACGCCAACGTACAGGCCCCCTATGAATTGGCCCGGGCCCCGTGTCCCATCCATATCATAATGAAGTCTATGCTTTCTTATAGTTTTAGTTGACGCTTACTCAAAATGTTTCTGTCTGTAAAATTTAAAACTTGTAGTCTAAAAATAAATAAAGAAATAAAGGTTTCCAACTATTTCGAATGAACATTGACAAGCAAGCAAGCACATACTGTAGACTATACAAGGACAACGCCAACTTGGTGATAACACACACTCAGCAGAAAAACAGTGCACTATTTTCCAATCATTTATACCCATCTGGACGCCACAAACTATATGTAAAAAAAGTCTGAGAGTTTAAGAGGACGCTTAATGCTAACGTGAACCTGGATGCTATGCTAACGCTACTAGTTACATTTAGTGTGTGATCACTCAGCACAGACCTTTAAAGGCTAAAGCAACATGGCATATTATCTTTTGACAAGATAAAAAAAAAAAACAAATCTTACCGTGTGTGTTTCAAAACAAGCAAGCCTGGAGAGGACACTGCTGAATTTGGGGTGTGCAGCACGTCACATGTGTGACACAACCAGGTACTGCTATAATGCAGGCTAACTACACATAAAAATTTTACACATTGTGAACACGTGACGGAAACTACAGCGCATTTTCGTCTCGTTATGCTTAGCTCATTATTGTCTCAGCATCCTCATGAAAAAAATGTTCATCAACGAAATATTTTCGTTATCGTCATTGGCAGAGGTGGGTGGTAGCTCGTTACATGTATTCCGTTACATTTACTTGAGTAACTTTTTGAGCAAAAATTACTTTTAAGAGTAATTTTACTATGCAATACTTTTTACGTATACTTGAGTAGATTTGTGAAGAAAACGCTACTCTTACTCCGCCACTTTGGGCTATACAAGAGTCGTTACATTTTTCCTCTTTATTATACATATTAGATGTATTTATTTATTTATTTTTTGCCAGCAATACAGGAGACATGCCCGGTGTATTACAGGGGTAGCGCTAGCGATTTCACCAATGAGACGTAGCAACAATAATCAAATGACTCTATTATATAAATCAGACGCAAGCTTGCCGTTCTATCTTCACGCCAGCCTGTCAATCATGTGGTGTCTTTAAAGCTCCGTAAAAAATTAAGTATTTGATATCGAGCGCTGCCCTCAACATGACTTGAAAGCGCGGATTTTAACCAGTTTTTATTTGGCCCAGTTTTTATTTGGCACCGACTGACCGTGGAAAACTGAAGATACAGTATGCTCCTTTTAATTTTAAAATAGTAACTGTGAAGGAACCTTTCACTATTCAAACTTGGAACTATTTCCTCCACCCGAGGGCAGCCATGCTCTTCGGGCGAATAATGCTTCATTTATGTAATTTTTTTTTCTCTCGTCGGAATTCAATTTTTGTTTTTTTGTTGTTGTTGTTGTATTTCTTTGGCTTAATGTGGTTATTTAATGGGTTACTGTACAGTATCATTATAACAATAGTCCATATAGATAACTTCGTTTTCAGAAAAAAAGCCATTGTTTAAAAAAAAAAAAAAAAATCCAACAAAAATATAAGCAGTTACTCACAATGTTACTCATTACTTGATTATTCTTTTCACTATATACTTTTTTACTTAAGTCAATTTTTGGACTACTACTTGTGCTTCTATGAAATAGAAATCAAAACATTTGGGAAATGAAATTTGAAAGCAGCTTGAAAAAAATTTTTTTTTTCATTGAATTCGTTCAGGTACAACACTGGATACTTAATACAGTAATGGGCGTTAACGCAACTATTCCCGATTGTGTGCTAGAAAAACTGTCATAAGCAGTTCAGTAAAGCGCATATATTCTGATTGCTGATCTGGAGAATATTGAGCGAGAAAGAAAAAGATACACAGGTTTCAATTCCACAGCACAGTGTTTTGAGATTTCAGGGGTCTTTGTTTTTGCGAGGGGTCACGTGTCTGCCAGGTATAACTCTAAGTAGGTCAGGCCTGTTTAAACACTCCGGCTTTAAACGTCTCCACTTGTTTACCCTCTAAACTCGTTGAATGGAGTGGAATATTGAGAGTGAGGGAGAGGTGATTCTGTTGAAACGATGATCTCAACATAATTGCAGCCCGGGGTGTGTTATACTGTACATAGTTCATCAAAACTAGAGTTGACCAAAGTCATTACAGTGCATCGTTTGGACATGTCTAACAACTGAGATGATTGGGTGTTGCAGAATTAGCCTGATATCTGCGCTACCTTTCCACCAGGGAAACTGTAAAATAAACTGTAACGTTTAGCAGCTGTGAGGTAGTATAGTGGGTAATCCCACAAATCCACCTTGCAAAGCTTCAAGATGATACACTTGTGTCTGATATAAAATAACCACATCCATTTGAGTCTAAAGGATGAAGGCAAAAGGGTGGCAGCTTAGCCAAGATGTCACTAAAACTTGACCATAGACTTTATTGTAAGAGGGGCAAACAACAATGATGAATCTATGGGAAGGAACTACATTTAGCAAAGTTGCTATCAAGTTTACACTATGAACTATACATACAGTGCCTTGCAAAAGTATTCGCCCCCCTTGAATCTTGCAACCTTTCGCCACATTTCAGGCTTCAAACATAAAGATATGAAATTTAATTTTTTTGTCAAGAATCAACAACAAGTGGGACACAATCGTGAAGTGGAACAACATTTATTGGATAATTTAAACTTTTTTAACAAATAAAAAGCTGAAAAGTGGGGCGTGCAATATTATTCGGCCCCTTTACTTTCAGTGCAGCAAACTCACTCCAGAAGTTCAGTGAGGATCTCTGAATGATCCAATGTTGTCCTAAATGACCGATGATGATAAATAGAATCCACCTGTGTGTAATCAAGTCTCCGTATAAATGCACCTGCTCTGTGATAGTCTCAGGGTTCTGTTTAAAGTGCAGAGAGCATTATGAAAACCAAGGAACACACCAGGCAGGTCCGAGATACTGTTGTGGAGAAGTTTAAAGCCGGATTTGGATACAAAAAGATTTCCCAAGCTTTAAACATCTCAAGGAGCACTGTGCAAGCCATCATATTGAAATGGAAGGAGCATCAGACCACTGCAAATCTACCAAGACCCGGCCGTCCTTTCAAACTTTCTTCTCAAACAAGGAGAAAACTGATCAGAGATGCAGCCAAGAGGCCCATGATCACTCTGGATGAACTGCAGAGATCTACAGCTGAGGTGGGAGAGTCTGTCCATAGGACAACAATCAGTCGTACATTGCACAAATCTGGCCTTTATGGAAGAGTGGCAAGAAGAAAGCCATTTCTCAAAGATATCCATAAAAAGTCTCGTTTAAAGTTTGCCACAAGCCACCTGGGAGACACACTAAACATGTGGAAGAAGGTGCTCTGGTCAGATGAAACCAAAATTGAACTTTTTGGCCACAATGCAAAACGATATGTTTGGCGTAAAAGTAACACAGCTCATCACCCTGAACACACCATCCCCACTGTCAAACATGGTGGTGGCAGCATCATGGTTTGGGCCTGCTTTTCTTCAGCAGGGACAGGGAAGATGGTTAAAATTGACGGGAAGATGGATGCAACCAAATACAGGAACATTCTGGAAGAAAACCTGTTGGTATCTGCACAAGACCTGAGACTGGGACGGAGATTTATCTTCCAACAGGACAATGATCCAAAACATAAAGCCAAATCTACAATGGAATGGTTAAAAAATAAACGTATCCAGGTGTTAGAATGGCCAAGTCAAAGTCCAGACCTGAATCCAATCGAGAATCTGTGGAAAGAGCTGAAGACTGCTGTTCACAAACACTCTCCATCCAACCTCACTGAGCTCGAGCTGTTTTGCAAGGAAGAATGGGCAAGAATGTCAGTCTCTCGATGTGCAAAACTGATAGAAACATACCCCAAGCGACTTGCAGCTGTAATTGGAGCAAAAGGTGGCGCTACAAAGTATTAACGCAAGGGGGCCGAATAATATTGCACGCCCCACTTTTCAGTTTTTTTATTTGTTAAAAAAGTTTAAATTATCCAATAAATGTTGTTCCACTTCACGATTGTGTCCCACTTGTTGTTGATTCTTGACAAAAAAATTAAATTTCATATCTTTATGTTTGAAGCCTGAAATGTGGCGAAAGGTTGCAAGATTCAAGGTTGCCGAATACTGTTGCAAGGCACTGTAGTTCCAGAAGTGGGTAGAGTAGCCAAAAACTTTACTCAATTAAGAGTAGTGCTGCAACGATTACCGTATTTTTCGGACTCTAAGTCGCAGTTTTTTTTCATAGTTTGGCAGTCTTATACTCTGGAGCGACTTATGTGTGATTATTCACGGTCAGGTCGGGCCGACTTCTCTCTCGCTAACTTTAAAAAAATATATATATATATATATTCATATATTTATACTAAAACGATGTATGTATGTTAAATAAAATAAATAATTTGGATAAAACAGAGAAGGCGCTGTACATGCCTGCGCACGTGAACTCAGTGGCCCCGTTCTCTTTTCAGTCTTCCCCTCCCACGCCCTGGCGCCCTCCTCGAGCATCCTGGTATTTCCTTTTCGATATGGAGCAGCTATAGGAGTGAAAAACAAACTAAAGACAGGGGAATTTAAAAGCAAACAACTGCGGTAAGAGTGGGATATGGAATGGATTCAAATTGATTGTTGAAAATGATACACGGAAACCTGTGTCGGCTTCGCTGAATGTCAACGAATGTGGCGCTTTGTTCTCATACGAGAATTATATTTAACAAACTTTTCCAGTGTTATTCCGTTGTGTAAATGCATTTATAATGATCAGAAAAATATGTAGACAATTTACACATTGAGAAACTTTTTTTTCTGCCAACTCAAGATTAAAATAAATGTCAAATCCATTATCCGCCTGTTAGAACACACACGCAAATATAAAAGATATAAATGTTTATTGAATATCCATCTTACAGTCTTGTTTAACTGGGAGAATTCGTTACAAAAGACGGGCTTTAATTTGTTATCATTATGCATATTTGCACCGGCATCGTCACAAACGCAATCACACAAAACGCAACCATGCATCCCATCACAGCATTTCCTCCTTCTCCTGAGTCCTCACAAATAAAACATAAAATTTCTTTTTTTTTTTTCGGGCTTGTGTCGACAAATAAAACATAGAATTTTGGATTTTTTCGGGCTCGGGCAAGCAAATCAAGTTAAGTGATTGGGCTCGGGCCATGTCGGGCTTTAATACCCGCGGGCCGGTCAGGTCGGGCTGGATTTTTTAGGCCCGATATAACCTCTAGCATCATGTAATTAGGGCTGTCCCAAACGACTAATTTTCTCCCGGTTAGTCAGCCGACTATTTTTACGATTCGTCGACTAATCTTATAATAAAATTTTTTTTTTTTTTTTTTTTTTTTTACTAATTTAGCAATTAAATTTTTGTTGACGCTTATCAATTCACAAAAACATTTTGGAACACTTAAATTCTTTGTTGAAGTACAAATAAAAAGATAAATAACAATAATAAATCACAAATAAACAATGACTTCAAATGCTGATAGAATTAACTTGTGCAAAAGAATGGAATGTAAACAGATTCAAAACACTGACTTCTCCTTTCCAACATGATTCAAAACAATTCTTAAAAAAATACCTAGCATTAATATTATAGTATAATGTAGTACTATACAGTATATAATAGTATTTTAATAATTATTCATTGCCAATCACTTTTCATAATGTGTGTCATTTTAAAGGTATTCTTAGTGTAGAATCTGAAGTATGTGGGATTAACTCCAGAAATCGTTATTTATGACGAACATGACATGCTTTTATTTTGAAATGCTCACCGGAAGTACGTTCGCTAAACCGCTAATTTAAGCTTTACACTCTGCAAAAAAGCACTTTTTGTGATTGCATGTGGTGTCAGTAATAGATTTTTTTTTTTTTTTTGCAAATGCTGTTAACCAGCGATTTTTCATGTTTGGAGTGTCACCTTTTAACTGCAAGTTTTGGAGAAGGCTGCCTGTTTTATAGCCGGCTAAAGTAGGTCGTCTTTTTTCCCCATTCATCTCAATGTAGCAATGCTAATGTATATAGTGTTTAATATAGATGTGTTTTCTTATTTTGTATGTCTGAAATTTAATTCTACAGCGTGTTGATGAGAGAAAAGAACTGGAGTCTCATATGCCTTCAGCACGCACGCACAAATGGACGCACGCACGTGCGCAGCGATAAAACGCAGCCGTGAAAATGACCGCCCTCATTTTTATTTACCATGCGATAAATGCACTCATTGCATATCGCGACAGGCTTAGCAACTTTAGTAATACATGTCATTAGTTAGTTAGATGGACTTACAATCTCCTGTCGTTATCATTCACGGCCGACGTGCAGCCAAGCTTGGCATTGAAGAGACAGAACACAACAGTGTACCCTCCTTTGTTTCTTTAAAAATAAGTCAATGTTTTGGACTCTGGTGCGCTTTTTTTTTGGCTTTGTGCCGCTTTCCCCGCTTGCATACCAAGCGTCCGACATTCTGAACTTTCAGCGCATATATTTTTTTTAACCCTTCATTAACCGTCGACGGGATGTTGTGCTCGTCGACGGATTTACGTCATCGATGACGTCGACTATGTTGACTAGTCGGGACAGCTCTACATGTAATGTTAGCATGCCGTTCACCTATTCAGCCTGTTGTTTTCTATTGTAGTTTAAATTGTCTTTCAAGATGACATGTCTTTTCTTGGTGCTGGATTCTATCAAATAAATTTCCCCCCAAAAATGTGACCTATAGTCTGGTGTGACTTATATATTGTTTTCTTTCCTTTTCATTGTGCATTTTTTGGCTGGTGCGACGTAAAAAAAAAAAAAAAAAAAATCCGAAAAATATAGTAATCGATTGACTGAAGTAATTCGATAAGAAAAAAGCTTTGAATCAAATTTTGCTGCTTCGACTATTCGTTTAATTTGAGTGACGTTATAATGGTTTGTTTTGAAAGTGTTTGGATTTAGTTTGATTGATTTGATTGGATACACTGCCCTTTAGTGTCAACAGTAAATATAACATAACTCATTTAACATTGCTGAATGCAACTGCTCCTTGTTAAGACCAACATAAGCTAATGTGTTTTTTACGCATTCTTAATTTAGTTTATATAGCTGTTTTTGTGGGAACATATGTTTTAACGATTTGCTAAGAGTATCGTAAAAAAAATAAATAATAAAACTTGTTAGCATTTTATAGCATTTAAGCTAGCGGACTTTTAGCCAATTGTTATAGTTGTACTTAAACTAACCCTCATTTATTTATTTATTTTTATTACTGTTTGAGTCTGAGCTGAAGTATTTTAATTTGTTTTTAAATTAAAGTGCAACTGCATAGTTTGAAGAAACACGTGGGATTTTTTTTTTTTTTTTATGTGTGTGTACGCATTTAATGCTCGTTTGAAAGTACAATCTTAGGAAGCTTTTGCTTCACATCTCCTAAAATTTATTCTGCAATGCATTAAATGCTTCTAAGCCGATTTATCGATTATTTGAACTAACTAGT
The DNA here is from genome assembly GCF_030265065.1 of Corythoichthys intestinalis. Classification (NCBI taxonomy): domain Eukaryota; kingdom Metazoa; phylum Chordata; class Actinopteri; order Syngnathiformes; family Syngnathidae; genus Corythoichthys; species Corythoichthys intestinalis. The sequence goes on along the minus strand of NC_080399.1, from coordinate 10,931,657 downwards.
TGATAGATTAATGGACTATTAAAATAGTCGATAGCTGCACTGCAGCCCTAATTGAGAGTATTGTTACTTCTAAATAATATTTTTCAAGTAAAGGTAGTCATAGTAGTTAAGTAAAAAGCATTTGTTGAAAAGACTACTCAAGTAATGAGTAACATGGTGAGTAACTGCTTATAATGTCTGGGAGGGGGTATATTGCGCTATATATTGTACCATAACCAATTAAATGACCATATTAGGCCAAAAAGACGACACAAAAATTGGCGAATTCACACCAGAAAACCTCCATGATACATCTCCCGTCCAAAGAGTGTGAGTGCCATCTAGTGGAGAAAAACATTGTTATCTTACTTCTGATTGGTATCACTGAGTGATGCGGTTATTGTTATTGTGGCGACATTTCATTGGTGAAACTGAGTCAGCCACTATCGGCATATCGTGCAAAAATAAAGTCAATATGTAGAAAAAAGAGGTAATATGTTATGACTCAAGTGTAGCCCAAAGTAGTGGAGTAAGGGTACTGTTTTTTCTTTCCAGATCTAATTAAATAAAAGTAAAAAATATTGTGTGGTAAAAAAGTTAGCCAAGAAAATCTAACGGAGTAAATGTAAGGCATTATTACCCACCTCTGCATAGTCCTACCATTTGACTGGCCCTTAACAAGGGCAAAAAATTCATAATTTGTCCATGAAAGGGTTGACTTTCAAAAAGTGTAATCACATGTGAATATAGAAATATTTTCCTTGAGGTCACTGTAAAGTGAGCAGACTTAAAGATTCAGAAAGTGTTTTCTCCATTTGGGTAATGGAAACGGCAAATGGAAAGACTCTTATGACAAGCTCATCTGTACATCTCATCACAGCCCACTCTAATGGGCTTCTCCCATCTCTGTAGGGCACATTGACATGGGAGTATCCTTACAAATGTCACTTCCCAACTCTGCCGCACTATACTGTGAAAGGTGGGTTTGATTGTGCTGAGAGCAGCGACACAATTTTATTTTTTTGCACATACTGTATAATAATAATTACAAAATACATTTAAATAGAAATACATTTAAATAGAAAATCTTGACTAACATTTATTAATTGGTTTCCATTAATGACAAAAGACGTCCAGGCCATTTGACTGGGAGAGGCTAGCAGTGAATTGGCTGGAAGTGATGATGAACAAAGTAAAGGTCCATGGATGTATTAGGCCGGCTAGTATATAGCCAATAGAATAACTTATGTTAACAGTTTAGGTGGAGACTATGAAGGTCGAATAATGTGTTTGCTGGCTGAAATATGGACGGTGGATGTTTTTTTTTTTCAAGATTGGGGAATATCAGGCAATATATAGCCTGTGTAATAGGATAACTGTAATGTTTACTATCGGGTGATGGATCTTTCTTAGCAAAATATGATCTTTTATCAAGATCGACTAATATAATGGAATAACTTATGTTCACGGTGATGATATTTGTTAATTGTAATTTTGCATCACCTAGTGGCCATTGATACAAAAGAAAGTAGCAGAAGAAAAAATAACTTCTTGAATCGACACTTATACAATGAGTGTTTCAATTGCCTTTCATTTCTCAACGTGTGTTAAAACAACACTAGGTAACTTTTCAGTTTTGGTCAATTTTAGCGACGCCGGTGGACAAAAGCGGTAGTGTTTTGCCTTAAGGAAGACTGCGTTTCCTCTGGGGAGGGGCTATTTTTCAGCTGCAGCCTCCCGACTATTCGGACCCCTGGCTGGATGGACATCCTTGTTGCCACCCCTGTCTCATCTGGCTAGATGGACCTCTTTTTGTTCCTTTACTCTACTGCATCTTTACAGACTGTAACCCCGTCTGCTAATTCTCATTAGCAGTCCTGGTGCATCCTGTCTATCCGTCCTGGGAGTGGATCTCTCCTGACTGTGGTACTCCCCAAGGTTTCTCATTTTCTCCCAAAGAGCTTGGAGTTTTTGGAGTTTTTCCTTGCCGAGATGGAGGGTCCAAGGATGGGGGATGCCCAGGACTTGAACTTTATGTATTCATCTTTGTTTACTTCATTTGCTGTTTTTGACTGTGTATCATATTGCCTCTGCAAAGCCCTTTGAGACAACCTTGTTGTGATTTAGGGCTATACAAATAAAATTGAATAGAATTGAATTGGCGTTTCCCATGAAGACCAGCGCACAACCGCACAGTGTCGTGATATCATGATCTCCCGGCCGCCTGCAGATGGATTAAACGACATTTCCGTTTCCAGCGGCTGTGTGAAGGATGAATAGTAATAAGGTAATGAATCCAGTTGTGGCAAAACAATAGCATATGACTGTGTGGCCCACCAGAACCACATGGTCTGTCACGCTAGCGAGTGGAATCCGGGCCAATGTTTATTCTTCAGTGTCCTACCATCCCTAGTAGTCGCCCCCTTTTTTCCCTCCTGAGACAAAACTTTGTCTCTTTTGTTGCTCTGCCATCTTTACTGAATTTTGAAATTTTATAGTTTTTTTTGGTGTGGCAGAGTTCCTGCCGCCCTCCTCAAAGTTAATTAGTGTCAATGAAAGGGATATAGACCCCCTCAAGATATAGAAGAGGTGTCATTCAACTAGTTGTCAGTCAACATGTGCCGACTACCGGTTTCAAGGTATACCATGGTATGAAAATGTCAAGGTTTCAAAACCTCAAAAATTTTCCATGATACTGTCCCTATGGTATTAGCTATTTTTTATGTCCCAAATATGCATGGCGAAATCCTTCGCTTGCAGCTGTAAGGCTCAACCCTCCCCCACTGGTTGTGCTCGGTGTCAGTGAGTCAGCTGTGCTACATGATGGCTGGGGGAGGTGAAACTCCTGAACTTTTTCCCCCTCATCGAAGAAAACGAAATCGCTGGCATGGGAATACTTCTGTTACAGAAAAGTTACAGACTGCCGTGGCTTGGAGGTGGAGGGCCAACCGACATGTAGAACATGTTTGGCTGCAGAGGAGGCAATACCTCCAATATGATTTCACATTTATACAAAATTAAAGGTTTGTCAACACTGTCATGAACGTTTCCCACCTGCTACGAGAATTAACTCCAGCGTATTTAGTGTGTCTAGCGGTGGTAAAACATGTGGTGTTTTTCTCTCTCTGGCAACTTTGTGTTGAGAAAAAGTGTGTGTAATGTAAACATGATATGAATCATACACACATGCTTTTTACTGAAACCAATTATTTTTCTAAGGATAATAATGTTGAGCTGTGGCTGTGGGTTTAGATTCACCTAAAGGACTGCATTTATTTTATTTTCCAATTTGCTAATATGTTCAAAAAAAAATCCTGTTCCATGGAAAATATATATATATGTATATTATTAAAACCCAGATATCTCAAAGTAACACATTTTAGAGGTGTGATTGCAATATTGTGAAACCGTGATATTTTAGCTTAGGTTATCATATGATCAGAATATCATACCGGCACATGCCTAGTTGTCAGTCGACATATCACAAATGTTATGGAAATATTTTATATAGGTTGAAATTTGGCAAGTGCTGCTTTGAATAAAATAAATGTATAAAAAAAAAAGTCTGTATCGTCATCGGCCTATGGAAAACACCCGTATTGGTTGACCTCTAGAACAAAGCCTAGCCTTTATTCCGCTAGTTTAATGCTAATGCTAGACAAGAGACAAGAGATAAGTAAAACAAACAAGCAGTACAAAGAATGGACTGATGGGGAACATAGGTTAGCCTTTAGATAGCTTAATGCAATCCCAAAACGAGGTCAGATAATTAAGCAATTTTAGATTGTGACGGTTCAACTAGTAGTCAAATTCAAACTTGCATGCTTGCATCATTTGAATCCACATAGGTACCGTAATTTTTTTCCTTCCTGGATGGGGGCTACTTAAGTCACGCGTGAACACGACAAATGGCTGTTGTTGATCCTATCGAACTTGCAAATCAGGTTTGGTCCTGAAGTAACTGCATGTAGTGAAGAGCAAACACAAACCCCCAAACTGAAGCAGGATGCATGCATATTGACACTAAAATTTTTAACGGATTATTTAAATTTGAGAGACACCACACAACAATCTAAGTTGTAAGCACCACGTTGTATTTTGCTCATCCTCCTTTATGGTCTTTTATTGCACTTTCTCCCCTTGCTGCTCTTCTTTTCACCAACTTGGGGCCCTAATAGCAAAAACAGTCCATTGCTACTTTACATTTCATCAGTGAGCTCCTTCTGCTTGCTCCACATCTGTTACGGAAATTTGCTCTGAGGAGTGAAATGGAATATCATTAGGAATATTTGCACTTCCGTCTTGCGCCGCTTGTATCGCTTTTCAGAGACGGAGCTGATAAAACGTAGTCATTTGCCTCTGCAACCATATTTGACATGATTCTGTCAATACTGCTTGAAATTCAGGATGTTGTGCCTTGACGGTCTTCACGAGCGCCGCTTGTGTGTCACGTTTCCCTGCGGAGGAGCCAGCTTGATGAAGTTAACTCCCCTGAACCCTCGGTTCAAAATGTCCCACATCTCTGTTATGGAGTTAAATAAGATTTTAATGAGCCAATTAAAAGTCTTTGGAATAGCATATGGTTATAATTACCGTTGTATGCTTCATTCGGGGGAAAACGAGCCATTAATTAGTCTTCGCTGGGTCTGGGGATTGGACTTAAAACGGGTCGTGAAGGAATATGTTCTTCCCTCTGACTCAACACTTCCTTCATTGGCAATGCAAACTTAAAAGAATTTTCATGTTTTTTATCTAGTGTATCACAGTAGAAAGATTCTTGTTTAAAGTGCTTGTGACTCAAGCATATTTATTTCATATTATACGGTATTATACGGTATTTAATGCTCCTGAATGAAATGGACCGCTTGGATATGTGTGGAAGCGATCGAAATTTATATTCGATTTTTTGAATCCCGCGCCATGAAAATGAGTGACTTCCGGCCATAGTCTGGATTGAGGAAGAAGGCGAATGTGACTTCAGCGGACTAATGATTTTCACAATACAGCCATTACTTTCGTATGCAGAAAAGCGGTGGATTCAGCTGATTTTGTGGATTACCGTATTGGCCCGAATATAAGACGGCCTTGATTATAAGACGACCCCCTCTTTTTCAAGACTCAAGTTTGAAAAAAGACTTTTTGAACACCAAATTAATTTTTATACAGAAAATAATTACAGTACATCCAAAACTATATATTTACTAACTATATATTATAACAATATATTTGAGAGAAAATGCATGTTATTTTGCCTCATTCAAATCTTAATATCTGAACATTTAAATATGTAAACTAAAGTGCAATCACCTTCATAAATGAATGGTTTATTTACAATTCAAAAACCAGAAGCCAATCTGTTGTGATAAAACAACAAAATTGCAATAACTGCATTAACCATCAAAGTGAAGTCTAACTGTAACTGTAGTCTTGAAACAAATCTGAATAATGAAAAACATTACAATAAAATAATGCAAACTGGTTAAACTTGAGAGTAGCTGAGATCTGTCATGGCAGAACATCGCTTCAATGATATCTGGCGCCATCTAGCGTCATGAATGGGTATAATGTCTAGACCGCGAATATAAGACAACGCCCTCTTTTTCAGTCTTATTTCAATGCAAAAACACCGTCTTATATTCGGGCGAATACAGTAATTCGTTAATTTTTTTGTATCACGCCAGCCTAATGTACTGCAGGCTTTTGTTGCTACACGAGGGAGAGTGGTGTGAGTCTTTTTGGATTTCCAAAAGATCCTGTTCACCGTGAAGAATGGGCAAAACAAGTCCGAAAATCAATGGACCACTGGACGGATGACGAAATGAGTGAGCTACGTGTTTAATGTTATGTCAAATACTGGGATCATGGCAAATGTTTTAAAAAGGAGGTAGATTACATTTTGTGGGTGACAATGCTCCCTGTCCACAGAGAAGGCCACTCGGCCGACGACCGGTGGCTTGTCGCGCACTATGGTCGCCGGCCGATAAAGGCGTACCCGCCTATAGAGTGCTATCCTCGGCTTGGGCCTGGGGAGCCCCCCGCTCTCATCTTCGGTTCTCGATTTTATCGAGACTTCGACCCCCCTGGGCCCGCTTGACATGCCTGCCTAGAGAGCGCTATACTCTGCTTGGGCTCGGGCAGCCACGTGCTCCGACGTCGGCCGGTTTGTCCACTGAGAATGTGCCATTTTCGGCGTTCATTACTAAGGATGCGAATTGATACGATTTTTACGATTCCGATTCCATTATTGATATTTCTTAACGATTCGATTCTTTATCGATTCTAATTTGGACTAATGGACTGTATGAGGTTCTGGGTTCAATATGTTTTATGGTTCCTCTGCCTCGGGGTGTCGGTTAGAACAAAAGGAGCGGAGAGTGGAGTTGGTCTTTGGCGCTTTTAATCCAACTTGGCAACAGGCACAACTATATACAGGCAATGGCACTTTATATGACAATCACTCAATGAGCAGATGAGAGCACGCCTGGAAAGATGGTGATGTATTTGTATGTGTGTGGAAGAAGACTGGCATGTGTGGGTATACAGTATGTGTAGTTCTGAAAGGAAAGAAAATTACATCATATTAGTGCTGATGCAATAAACAATGCAAATTGACTTTAAAGCAGTCAATAACACACATACATGACTCGCACAATATAATGAACACAAAGCTGAGGGGGCGCGAGTGCGTGCGCACAGCCCGGAAGCACTCTGTGTGACCGTGCGATTTCTTGCCATAAAAATTTCGAAAACTAAGCACTTTACACTCATATGGATATAGAACATCTTCTTAAGATGCTAAACTAACACATTCCCTCTTAACACAAATGTGCAACGCGAATATAATGTAAACAACGCTCTCCTCGACGCAGCGAGGATGAGCGGGAGCAACCAGCCGACGTAACAGTAAAAACACAAAACGGTAGCGCTGATAACTGCTCTAACTTATCCTAAGAACTTTATGACATGAAGAGGAAATACTTACATTCGCACTCTGCTTGAAATGCGCACCTTACGCCTATTCTCGGTCCCAGAATACGCTGCGATGTAGGACAATAACAGGAAGTAACTGATTGGTTGCCATGGGAACGAACGCATACACAGGAACCCCTTTCAACAGGTGTATTAAAATTGCTAATAAAATCATTTAGGATTATTTTAGAAGCATACATTTTATAATTTTCTTATAGAGCATTCGACGAGGAATACGACCATTAATAGACTTTTTGGGAAAAAAATCACCATTTCCTTAAGTAGTCGCATGAATAATGACATGGCCTGTGAAACTCAATGCAAATTCACTCGGCGACGACTGTCCAGATTATACTTGGTGAGTGGTCCCTCTTTGAGTAATCATGTAGTCTTGCTTGCTGAATTGAATGTGCCTAACACGCGTAAGTTAATTGATGTAAATCCTACTGGTTGGAATCGATGAGAGAATCCTTAGATAAACTGACAAACGAAATTGAAACACACGGAACCGGCTCTCTATAGGAACTAGTTCTCCATTCCCATCCCTATTCATTACCCTCTGCGTCCCCAGCGACAAGCACTGCCTGCCTGCCGGGGCCGCAGTTGAACGACGAGGCGAAACTTGTTCATCGCCGGGTGCTGGCCGATCGGTGAAGACAATTAACCCCACCACCGCCGTGTTTGACATGAGTCAGGGTAGTTTTGTGTGATATTTCGTTTTCGAAAGGCGAGGAAAAGACTTGGAGGAGCCGCTCGGTTCACATTAGCATGTCGCCTAGCTCTCACGCCTCCTGTTTTGTTTCCGCTCTTACCTCCGTCTCCGAAGCGGGGGCAGGGAAATGACAAAAGCCGGACTAACTCCGGTGGCATAAAATACCGTTCGGGATGTTTAAGAAGGCGACAGTTTTGACCATTATGCAGTAATTTAGCCCTGTCGTAGTAAATAAATGCATTTTAATATATTTATATTCCATTTCGCACAGGAATGTTATTTGTCATGACCTTACAATTTATTTAGCAATTAGGGAAAATATGTAGATAAAAAGAATATCGTGTAAAAATATTGGAGTAGAGAGATAAAAACAATGATGACATTTTGCTGCTCACCGTCGCATTTTCTTCTTTCAGAATCCTCCCCAAGTTAAATGATCAAAAATAGTTACTTGCTCTATAAAGTGTTAAAGGGCTTGACTTTCATCTTTCAAATAGCTGTCCATTGTAGTGGCTGCTGTCCCTGAAAAGGGTAATAGCAAAGAAAAATGTCAGTGAAGACCAGTATTTCTAGGATGCACGTAAAATTGTTTTTACGGTCAATGGCAGTGTCAATGGAAGCCAATGAGATAATTTTAGGTTATCTATGGGTCACTTGGAACATTCCCGGGTGACTTCCTGTTTATTTTAGTTTTTTTCCTATTCATTTTAGGGCAATTCAGGTCACCTCATGTTGATTTCAGGTCACTTCCTGTTTTTTTTTTTTTTTTTCTCGAGCTATATGAATGCTTGTATAAGTTCATCATTAGTAGACGTCCAATCCAGGTTGGCAGCGGATGAGCGTTCATTGGTGCCAACTAGCTAACACTGACTGCTAATGTTGCTAACATTGTGTAAGAACATCAGAATATTTATCATTGACATGTGACGTAACAGTGTTTAATATACTACAAATACGTAAGTATGATAAAGCCCGCCTAGATTTATTGGTCACTTACGCCGATTCCTCTCCCGTATGCTATACAGATCAGACAGGCTGAGCGACTCCTGGAAAAGAGAGGAGATGGGCTCTGAATCTTCCTGAATGAAGGTTGGTGCAACAACAACACTGCACTGGACAGACATTTCTCCCTGGACCTAGGATTCATATCGGTGAGGTGCTGATCAAAGAACTAGCCGCCATCATCATCACTGCTGTCTACAGAGCACCGGACGTTAATGTAAGTACTGCTCTCTCGCTACTTTATGACTAGGGTTGGGCATCGTTTAAAATTGAACGGTTTTGATTCCTCGTTTCGATTCCGGCTCCGAACGATTCTTGATTCCGATTCTTTTAAGAGGCAGGGTCAAAAAAAAAACAAAAACAAAAAAAAGGCAGGGTCAAAAAAATTTGCATGGTTTATATTAAAGTCTTAACTTCTTGATGTGTTTTTTAAAATGATATGGACTTCTCACAGGGCTAATTTTAACTTGTATATAAAAATCAGTCTTTGAACTCAAGCAATTTTTTTCCGCTCGGCGGTCAGGGCATCGAAACATGGTATCGAAATTTAAAAATTCGAACGATTCCAGTAGCATGGGAGTGTTAGAATCGGTTCCCATCGATGCTTGATGCCCAACCCTATTTATGACGTCATAAACAAACACAAGTGTGCCTATCCTAAAGGCACGCACATCATTGCAGGTGACTTTAATCAGGCAAACCTTAAAACTGTTTTACCTAAATTTCACCAATACGTTGAATGTCCAACAAGAAAAAAAAATCAGACTGGAGACTGCATATGTCAAAATCAACTAAACCAGGCTGTCGGAATGACATTTAATTTAGATGGAAGCTGGCTTCTTTCCAAAAGTAACGATTCTCAACTCAAGCTTGCACTGAAATGTCACTGTCATTGCACTGCTAATGCCACAACATTGTCACATGCCTCTCAGAAGTGATATGTTCTCAGACATCTGCCTCAACCTGGGTACTACAGAAGCAATATTTGCACAGTTACATCATAGCATGTTTCACTGTCGCATAAATATCTACAGTATGCCCAAATTGTCATTTGAGCTATCATATCAAGTCAGCCATCTGCCTCCTGGTCTGAGTACGTTAAAGTGTCATATACAGTATGCACTGTTATTTTACCACAACATCACCGCTTTCTGCTTGTCACTTATTCACCTTTTTCCCAGTTTGTGTACATTGTAACCTGTTTTTTAAATGTTATGTCTCATGTTATGGCGAAGATTTTATCCATTTTTTTGAAACCGATACCGATATCGATAACTTCCTGCTCCTCAAAGCCGATACCGATATCGATAACCGATAATAAATATATACTGTATATTGTTTAAAATGTATAACCTTAAAAGTTTTTGAACACCTGGAGGTTTAAAAAAAAAAAAAAAAAAAAAAAAAAACTAGTGGTGGATTCAACATAGATTTGCCTTTGATCTCACCAGATTTTTCATAATGACATGAACAAAACAGCTTCTGCACTGCCCGACAGCCAGCTAAAAATGAATGCACTTCCATAAACCACAAGGCTTGGTCTTTTCTTGCGTTTATGGGAAGACACTCGTCTTAATAATGTGAAAGTAAAACAGAAAAATACACATATTCAATACTCGGTATACAACAAACTGCACAATACACTTATATACACAACTATTATATGTATAGCATAGCACACTAGCTTGGGCTACTTAAAGCATTGGCTGGCTTCTATAACAAAACAACTTATTAAGTTCTGTACATATGACCCTTCACCACAGAATTAAACTTATGGTGCACATCCATATGTTATAGTAAACATAAAATACTTAGACATATTTCCGAGGCGGAAATGTAACAGAAAGCATTCACGACTGTCAATGCAACCGCTAGACACCGCAATGTGTATGTGAATGAGCTTGTAATGTGAACAAAACTACTGTGACAAAAAATAGATGCAACGAATTATTCTGACCAGCAGGTGGGAGCAATGCCCCGCAAATGGTCAACTGCTTTCCTATACTAGTGTGTAAAGTCACTGTAAACTGTAAAGCCAGCACAATACATATTATCAGTCCTATTAATAATGTTATTGGATTTATCGGAATGACGTCATAATTCCTATTATCGGACCAATAATTATCGTGCACCAGTACTTTTAACCTTTGTAACATTTGTGTTATGTTGACTGACAACGAGTTGAATGACACCTCTTTTATATGTTGTATATGTTATATGCTGTATCGCTTTCACCAGCATTAATTAATTTTGAGGAACGTGGCAGGAACCCTGCCACACAAAAAACTACACATGTGCTGACTGCTTTACGGCATAAGTCACTTCCCCTTTTCCCCATTCATTATAAAGACGGAAGTCGACGGGTTTTGCGGGGGGGCTTAGCCATACGGTTTTGCTAACCGTCATATGCTATTGTTTAGCCACAACTGGATTTAGGACCTTAGTACTATTCATCCTTCACACAGCCGCATGAAACAGAAATGATGTTTAAACTATCTGCAGATGACAGGGAGATCATGATTTTACGACTCTGTGCGGGTGTGCGCTGGTCTTAATGGGAAACGCAGTTTTCCTTAAGGCAAAACAGTACCGCTTTTGTCCACCGGCGTCGCTAAAATTGACCAAACCTGAAAGGTTACCTTATGTTGCTTTAAATCACTATGTACTATGTACAATGACAGTGGAGGCTTTCTATTCTATTCTATTCTATTCTATTCTATTCTATTCTATTCTATTCTATTCTATTCTATTCTATTCTATTCTATTCTAATTCATTCCAAAATGGCCCTTAGGAGTGGGACATCATTTAAAAAAACAAAAACAAAAAAAAACATTTTCTCCACTATCCAAGCTCTAACAAATTCCTGATTTGCAGATTTAGATTCTTTGCACATGAAGGTCACGGATATAAAAGATTAGTATTGTTTTAAGGTTAGTGAGGATAAGCTATATAAAACAACAGATGGAAAGGATGACAAGAGTTGTTAAACATTCTTTTCATAAGTCTACTACTGTCTTTGCAGCTACTTGGCATTCTTCAAAGACGTGCTAAAAAATTAAGAGGACCATTAAAATTGAAGGAATCGTTCAGCTTCCTTTCATCCACACTCTTGAGAGGAATTTCTTCAGGATTTTATCCCACGTTATTCCATCGAATCTAAGTGGAGAAAGCATTTGATTCTGATCTTAGATGTTTCGGGTAACAGTGATACTTTGAGTTATGAATGATCTTTTTATAACATCCTTACCGTTAGTGTTTTTGCTTCCACTTGAACTACAAGCGCTGTTTAGTGGGAGTAAACGCCATTCATCTCCCGTCAAAATAAGCAGCACGTTGGGAAATGGTGAACAACATTAAAATAAGAAACATCAAGCTTTTTAATAAGCATCACTCCAGTTAAAGTTTACGATCAAATACCAACAAAACTAGTGTTATTATATGTTTTGTGTTTAAAACAAGTCTTTAGTGTGCTAGCTTAATGCTAATGCCAAAACATAATGATACCTATATGAAAGAAATGTAATTTAGAAATTCAACCCATTGGCTGTCATTGACGTCCAATTCATTTAGACTGGGAGAGCTGACAGTGCTCAAACTACAGTGGTATGAAAAAGTATCTGAACCTTTTGGAATTTCTCATATTTCTGCAGAAAATCATTTTTTGTCAAAATCATACAGATGAAAAAAACTCTGCTTTAACTAAAAGCACCCAAACATGTATAGGTTTTCATATTTTAATGAGGATAGTATGCAAACAATGACAGAAGGGGGAAAAATAAGTAAGTGAACCATCACATTTAATATTTTGTGGCACCCCCTTTGGCAGCAATATCTTCAACCAGACGATCAGTTTGGCACATCGATCAGGGCTAATCTTGGCCCATTCTTCTCTACAAAACTGCTGTAGTGCAGTCAGATTCCTGGGATGATTGGCATGAATTGCTGTCTTTAGATCATGCCACAGCATCTCAATGGGGTTCAAATCTGGACTTTGACTTGGCCTCTCCAGAACGTGTATTTTGTTCTTCTGAAACCATTCTGAAATTGATTTACTTCTGTGTTTTCGATCATTGTCTTGTTGTAGCATCCGTCCTCTTTTTAGCTTCAACTGTCTGACAGACGGCCTCAGGTTTTCCTGCAAAACTTTTGAATTCATTCTTCCATTAATGATTGCATGTTTTCCAGGCGCTGAGGCAGCAAAAAAGCCCCAAATCATGTTGCTCCCTCCACCATGCTTCATGGTGGGAATGAGGTGTTGATGTTGATAAGCTGTTCCATTTTTCCTCCACACATGATGTTGTGTGTTACTCCCAAGCAATTCAACTTTGGTTTCATCAGTCCACAAAATATTTTGTCAAAACTTCTGTGGAGTGTCCAAGTGCCTTTTTGTGAACATTAAACAAGCAACAATGTTTATTTTTAGACAGCATTGGCTTCCTCCGTGGAGTCCTCCCATGAACACCATTCTTGGCCATAGATTTACAAATAGTTGATGTGTGCATAGAGATATTGGACTGTGTCAGTGATTTCTGTAAGTCTTTAGCAGACACTCTAGGGTTCATCTTTACCTCTCTGAGTATTCTCTTGGCGTCATCTTTGGTAAACGGCCACTCCATGGGAGATTAGCAACAGTGCTAAACTCTCTCCATTTGTAGACAATTTCTCTGACTGTCGATTAATGAACATCCAGACTTTTAGAGTTTTTTTTTTTTTTTTTTAATCCTTTCCCAGCTTTATCCAAATCAACAATCCTTGATTGCAGGTCTTCAGACAGCTCTTTTGACCGAGCCATGATGCACATCAGACACTTCTTACCAGGTGTGTTTTATAGTGGGCAGGGCAGCTTTAAACCACTCATTAGCGATTGGGCACACACCTGACTTAAATTGTTTGGTAAAGATTAGTTTCAATTGCTCTTTAAGTCTCCTTAGGCCGAGGGCCCACTTTCTTATTTTTATCCCTTCTGTGATTGTTTGCATACTATCCTCATTAAAATGTTAAAACCCCTCTTAATGTTTTTGTTTTAATAAAATTTGTAAAATTTTCAATCAAAAAATAAACTAGTAGCCCGCCATTGTTGATGTCAATAATTACACAATGCTCATGGGTGCTTAAGCCCATAAAATCAGTCGCACCCAAGCGCCAGCAGAGGGCAGCAAAACTCCAAAAAACACAAGTAACAAGTTGGCATTGCACTGTGTTGTCATTTTAATCTGTTTGAGGGGGGCATGTGCGTTAATTGCGTCAAATATTATAATGTGATTAATTTAAAAAATTAATTACCGCCCGTTAACGCGATAATTTTGACAGCCCTAGATCAAATGTAAAAGTGGGTGGATGGCGCGCAAACAGTCGGCAAGGAGGACCGCGGCACGAATGCTGTCAATGCGACCTCCCAGAGTGTTGACAGCGGCTGGTTTTTGAAGCTTGGCGCCCTTCATTTGTGACCAATCAGTCGCGGCCACGTCGTCTGCTCATTCGGTAGCGTAAGCCTACGTCACGTTGGGAGGGGAGGCAGCTAGCTGGCGGAGGCGAATATCAGCTGACTGAAAGAGTCTCAAAACAAAACAATTAAACGGCCAGGGCCGTCACATAACCTTTATAAAATATTTTCTAGGGCTGTCAAAGGATTAAATTTTTTAATCGAGTTAATTACAGCTTAAAAATTAATTAATCGTAATTAATCGCAATTCAAACCATCGATAAAATATGCCATATTTTTCTGTAAATGATTGTTGGAATGGAAAGATAAGACACAAGACGGATATATACATTCAACATACGGTACATAAGTACTGTATTTGTTTATTATAATAATAAATCAACAAGATGGCATTAACATTATTAACATTCTCTTAAAGCGATCCATGGATAGAAAGACTTGTCGTTCTTAAAAGATAAATGTTAGTACAAGTTATAGAAATACTATATTAAAACCCCTCTTAATGTTTTCGTTTTATTAAAATTAGTAAAATTTTCAATCAAAAAATAAACTAGTAGCTCGTCTTTGTTGATGTCAATAATTACACCATGCTCACTCATGGTACTAACCCATAAAATCAGTTGGACCCAAACGCCAGCAGAGGGCGCCAAACACACACACAAAAAAAACAAGTAACAAGCGGACATTACATTGTACTGTCATTTTAGTCTGTTTGAGCGAGGCATGTGTGTTAATTGCGTCAAATATTTTAATGTGATTAATTAAAAATATTAATTACCACCTGTTAACGTGATAATTTTGACAGCCCTATTATTTTCATAACATTTGTGATAATATGTCGACTGACAACTAGTTGAATGACACCGCTTTTATATCTTGGGGGGGGGGGGGGGGGGGGGGTATGTATCGTTTTAACCGGCACTAATTAACTTTGAGGAGGGTGGCAGGAACCTTGCCGCACAAAAAAAACTACAAATGTGCTGACTGCAGTCTTCCTTAAGGCAAAACACTACCGCTTTTGTCCACCGGCATCGCTAATATTGACCAAAACTAAAGTTACCTAGGGTTGCTTTAATGGCTTTAAACTGCCGAGTGAATTAAAAAAAATATATATATTTTTTTTAATTATTAAACTTAAACTGTTTGTAAAAGTGTTGCAATTGTTTTCATTTCCACTATTGTATGAGTTTACTTTGCTGAATCATGAGTACCAAAACTCATTGATGGTATCATTCCGGATGTTTTGAAGTTCAGTGCTGCAATCAAAGTGGCACGGTTTTTGAAATTCACCTGCAATATGGGAAACTTGTAAGTCAGTGTTGCGTATTGTACAGCCCTGATGAGGAACCACTTGTTGTAAAATGTGACTTACTCATACGTCAGTGTTGAGTGGTCGGGACAAGGTGAGCGATGATTGCAATGGAGCAGAACCGCATTAACACCCCCGCAGGAATCGCTCATGGAATCAGCCTCTTTGTCCTCTTATGTTCGTCACTCAAGCCTCGCCTTACAGGATAGGGTTGCAAAATTCTGGGATTTTCAAACTGTATTTTCCATGACGGTGGAAATATATGTGAATTAAAAGGGGGAAAACATTCGTTCATTCGCCCCTCCCTGTCAAAATGGATTGGGCGTCTTGAGCCATTAATTGCACTAACAACTGAGCATTCAGTCAGTTTTCCCAGTTTAAATGAATTCAAAGTCAGTTGCCATCAATGGTGTGCAATGAGTTAAATACCATATAATCAATTTTAGAGTGTTACTTTGGGACATAACCAGGGTGTATTCCAGTTTTTATTCATTTCAATGTCGTTAATTTAGTTTTTATTAACTTTTATATAAATTCATAATACATGTATTAAAAAAAAGGTGTCCACTGTAGTGACCACTGTCCCTGAAAGGGTTAAAGCAATTACAATAGTAGAAAAGTTGTTGATCTGTATCCTTAGCTTCAGTGTTGTAAGTTTTAATATGCCGAAGAAAAAGTCCTATAACAGGAAGTGACCCAGAAATGCCGCAAAATAAACAGGAAATGACCTGTAATGAACAGGAAGTGACCAGGAGGAAATCCCTCAAAATCAAAAGGAGATGACATAGAAATTAGGAGTGCGAAAAGTTTTTTACTTCCAATCCGATTTTTCCATTTTTTTTTTTTTTCCGATTTTGCCAGTACTGATCTGATGCCGATCCGAAACCCATCTTTGTAGACCAGTAAAATTAATGCAAACAGTAAATGACAAATCACTTTTTTTTTTTGTATTAAAGTCAGCCCTGCTGTTATCTCTTCAAGAAATGCTCTCATTACAAATATTACATGATGCTCTTCTACTATCTTTAGTTTATAAAGAGAAGTAGTCCTTCAGAGCGAACACGTTTGCCTGATGGTTTCTTTTACCACAGCTGAAAAGCGTGACGGTGCTGAAAACGCACGCGATCGGATCCGATTGTTTGACAAAATCTAAAAAAAAATTGCAGTATCGGGCACCGATACCGATACTGAGTATCAAACTAGTGGAAATCAACACGAAGTAACCCAAAGTCAACACGAAGTGACCCAAAAATGCACAAAAATCTATAGGAAGTGACCGGAATTTAACAAGAAGTGACAAGGAAATGTCCCAAAATTAACAGAAAGTGACCTGTGGGTGGTTACCGACCTACAGAGCAAAGCAGTCTAGGGGGCAACTATCAAATATTTTAGTAACCGAGTATTCTACTGAAAAATCCATTGATTAATCGAGTAATCAGATAAAACATATTTTATTAGGTAAATGACGACTGGCATGATTCTGTCACATTCTGCCGCTGGTCAGATTGTTTTGTTAGAGAGCTGTGGGATGAGTTTCCAACGTCGTACCTGCATCCAATTTCAGCTCATCAGCAGTGTTTTTAAACCGATCCTAGGCGGCTTGCCGAGATATGGACTTGCTGCTATTTAACAGTTTGTATATCCCTTCGTTGCTAGTCGCATCATTGCCTTGTTTTCTCGTTTGTCTGCCTCTCACCGCAATTTTCCCTCATTTTTTTTTTTTATTTTTTAAATTGATCCCGACCTGCTATCACGGACCCTTTTTGTGTCTCACTTTTTTCAATCGCGTGTTTCTTTGTGAGTTCAATAAACCCTTTTACGCAATCCATATGTTATTGTTGTCTGATTGCTGTCTGAAGTGAGCCGCATTTTCTAATTCCGTGGTCAAGCCAGCCACACTTACTTTTTAGTTGTGTTTCCCTTTACGTTTTACCACACAAACAACGGATGTGGGTTGCAATTGCTTCATAAGGAAAATCATACTCCAATGTCCTACTCGGAAGCATAGTTCTGTGGTTTGCGCATTCTTCTGTTGCATGGGAAATGCGGGTTCGAATCCCGTTTTTTGAAATATCGGCAGTGCTGCCCTGCTCATCACTTTTCGCCTCAGGTTCAAATTGGAACGACAGAACCGACGACATTTTTATATAGCTAACAAGTAACACCGTGGAAGTGTGGCAGCGCTGCCTATTGACGTCACCGCATTACGTCGTCAACAACAATGGCGACATACTAGTTTAAAAAATTTTCAAATTTCATAAAAACAAAAACATTAAAGTGATCCTTTATCTTAAATACATGTAGGCTCTAATGAACCACAATTGTTCTCTTGTACTAAAATATGTTGTTAGAAACACATAAAATGTTAAATCAATGGCAATATTTTATAATATTTACTACCCACCACACGTTACAACTGGCGCCCAAACATTTTTCCTGGATCCTCAGTCAAGTAAGGGATCTGTCTATTTTCTGGATCCGACGGTCCCACCGCGTCTGCAATATTGGTTTCGGATCTGTCTATTTTTTTTATTCGTCAGTCCCACAGCGGCTTTTCGGATCAGTCTGTTTTGTGGAATCGACGGCCTGATCGCGGCTGTAACTTTGCCGTGGGATCTGTCTAATTCCTGGATCTTAGAGTGAGTAAAAAACGCGGATTTGGATTACTATTGCTATCTTGTTTGTTGACTATTCTTCGTGGGAGTTTTCCCCAAATAATACCAAATAATCAAAGCACTATGGCACGCTACAGTGACGACAGTGACTCTGACGTGGACCTTACAACAATGTTGGAGTTCGTCAGGGAACGCGTATTTGCGTACTGCTGAGCTACCGAGTGAAGAGTGGTCAAGGTGGAAATATTATTTTTTTGTGAATAAAATTGGCATAGGTGGAAGCTTCTCCCTTTTTGGTGCTTTTATACACGTATCCTACGTACCACGCATTACAATGTACAAGACATGGATTACACAAGGTGTGCTCTATGGCCTGTACTGTATGTAAAGCACACGATAGCTCTGGATGCTAACAATCTACATAAATATATTGGGATAAGTTTGAAAACGCAATATGCTTACCTTCAATATCTGCTAATAAAACCGGAGTTCCCAACAGCATACACTCTCGCTCCCAACCGGAGTTCCCAACAGCACTCTCTCGCTCTGTTGCCATTGAGACTCATTTGCAGCGAGTGCATCACCAGTTTTGCCCAACTTTTGTCTTATCAGGTATTTGCTGCACGCATTTTTCCCTGAAGCTCGTCTTGTGTACGACCGACAGTGCTGTCCTGCTCTTCACTTTTCAGATCTGGTTCAAATTGGAAGGGTAGAATTGACGACATGTTGGGAAAGCTAACGAGTGACACGCTGGAATTTCGGCAACGGGCCCGTTGACGTCACGCACTGCAACGTAACAAGAATGGCGACCTATGACTTAAAATAATTTTACAAACTTTATTAAAACAAAAACATTACGAGGGGTTTTAATATTAAATTATTATAACTCATACTAACATTTATCTTTTAAGAATTACTTGTCTTAAAAATAGAGGATCCCTTTAAGAGGGCTTTGAATATCAATTATTATAACTCTTACATTTATCTTTTAAGAATTACAAGTCTTTCTGTCCGTGGTTCTGTTTAACACGGGACGGGTACTTTTGTTTCTGAATAAGGCACTATTCTGTTTTTTAAGGGACGGTTGGCAACCCTACCCATCACCATCAATGATAGCCAGTATGTTAAAAGGGAACTTAAAGTTGATATAATTGTTTTCACGTCTTCGCAACCCGACTGAAAGATGATGTCTTCTCCGGTTCACATCTGCTCATTTCCACATGTGAAATTTGGTGAAAGAGCCGGAAGTTCGAAAGGGGGGGGGGGCCGGAAGGGCACTGCTGCTCACGGGTTGAAGGCCACATCTGGGTGCCAGTGACTGGGCTTTGTCCGAAATTTGTGAGCCTAGCTAGTGCGTCAGAATTATCCGGCAGGCCTTTTCCAGCTGGCCCAGATGACCTTAATAATAATGACGCCGCCACCTGTTTCATCTCCGCTATTTTTAATACTGGCCATAAGTCGGACTGTCATTGGTCTGTCCTCGCCATGTGATAATATATTGTGCACTGATCGTTTTTCTATGGAAGAGCAGCAGCTGTCTTCCTGGAAAAGCTCGCAGTTACCGCTGGGAATTACCCTGTTTGGCTGATATAAGGTTTATTTCCTCTTGGGGCATGACACTATTGTTAGCACACAGGAAAGATAATGTGAAAATATTTGTTGGTGCCATTGTTCTCCACGAAAGACATTGTAATGGGAGTTCCAAACACTTAACTTGTTATTCTGAGTGCTTTCAGTTGACAGCTGCCAAATGTTTTCTTTATCACAGCCAAATGTGCTAATGAATCAGATTTGTGCTAGTTGGGGAATCACGACCATGTCTTTTATTTATAGACTTCACAACCCTCCCCGCTTTGCAACATGTTTCTTTGCATGCACTGTCAATTGTAATTTATGGTGATTGACTGAGCTGGTAATAAATATTGACTGGTATTAGTTGAAACTACGTTGCACTGGTTATGTCTTTTCTCATGGTTTTCAAGTGTTAAAAGGTTCCAATTGAAATGAAAGGGAATCCCATTTATCTGTTCCAGTGTCACATTTTTTTGTGCTGTTTCTGGTGTGCCGACCTTGTCCATCTACAATACAGTTCAGGAGCTCTTTCTCCTTGCCTTGCAAGCAAGATGGTCCTTTCTGATTAATTGATTCTTCATATAGTACCTCTCTACATTGCGGCTATCTGATGACTGAGCCAATCGGCAGAAAAGGCGGGAGCTATAAACGTAACCTGAAGCAACCATCTGGTTGAATACAAAGCAAAGTGGTTCTTGTGAATAGGTCAATTACTGTTGTTTTGTCAGAAATACAGTACACTTAAATTGCATACAAACTTGCCACCTTTTGGTGAAATTTCGCCGTTTTGAAATAAAAATGGGTCATTCTTCTGAATCACGTAGATCCGAGGAGGAAAAAATTGTGGGGGGGGGGCATGTCAACGAGCGAGTGAACCCGTTAACTTCAAAACCGTGCTCAAAACTACACTCTAGTCCTATGACCTAGACCCATCACCGCCACTCTCTTCTCGTGACAACAAATAATTGACAAGGGTACGAGACGGGAGCACAGTTATCACCAATCAGCAATGAGGAAGCCGAACCCCTCTTCATCCCAGCTTCTCGCCCGGTGTTCTGCCAAAATCTCCTACATCGGCGAAACGTTCTACATTGGTCGAATTTGACACCCAAAGTACTACCATGCGCTCTAAACTTGTTTTGTTTGGATGCATACAGGAAAACGTACTAAAAAATGCCTGCAGAAAGTACTTAAATGTAGTTATATCAAATAAGGACGGTTCAAATACGCTACGTGACTAATGTGGTCAACTGCTTCAAAGCTTAACACAAAAAAACACAATGGTTAAAAGTATGAGAGGGTAATACATGCAAAAAGTATCTTTGAGGCAGTGAAAAGGTTCTAAATAACAAAATAAAAACAAAAATAGTGAGTACTCGCCGCCTCTAACCGATGTGCGCATGCGTGTGGATGCTTGCGCAAGCGCACTGATTTTTGTGTAGGACGTTTCGCTACATAGTAAGGAACGGCCGAACACCGGACCCGTTGGAAATTGCGGCAAGGTAAGGGATTAATGTCAAAAATTGTTAACTTCTTAAAGCTAAAAGTTTGAGTGATGTCCTATAATAGTCTTCATAAATCATTCAATCGTGTCGTTCGATCAATTCCTGCGCTTGTAATGGTGTCTATAACACAAGTATTCACTTAATTTCTTGATAACTGACTTCAGATAGTCCTCGATATTTCGCCACCTCGTAGAACGCAGTTACTCGAGGTAGCTCCAACTGCGGAAGGGCTAACTAGCGCCTTTCACACAGGGCTTTGCTAGTAAAGTTAGCGAACGTCAGTTGGGATCTGAATTGTCGCCAGTTGGCGTTGTGACGAGTTATTTAAGGCCACTTTGTAAAGCGCTTGTTAACGATTAAAAAAATAATAATAATAATAATAATAAAAAATCATGAGCATTGAGGTAACTAGAGTGATGAACTAGTGCCTTCCATACAAGTCATGTTCAGGGCTTTGTTAGT
Organism: Corythoichthys intestinalis; assembly: GCF_030265065.1. Taxonomy (NCBI): domain Eukaryota; kingdom Metazoa; phylum Chordata; class Actinopteri; order Syngnathiformes; family Syngnathidae; genus Corythoichthys; species Corythoichthys intestinalis. Next base: position 10,910,088 of record NC_080399.1, on the reverse strand, counting down.
AAAGTTCTGAATGGTCACCAACTCACCAGTTATTTTTGACAATGAGTTATTCAAGGCCCCTCTATACTCCGATAATTACAGAAAGGGAAGAGTTTTGCCTTGTTGTGGAGGTCGTTTCATTTGTTTAGCCATCGAGAGTTTATCAAACCGGAGAGCTCCGCTCCAGGTCGCATTTGAAAGTACCCCCATTCCCACGCTGTTCGTACACACCCCCTTCATAAAACAGCCTACAGGTGTACTTCTGTTTATCCAGTATGATGCCCTATCAATCGAAGTTAAGGACCATGGGACTAATTGCTTTGGTTGAATGTAAATAAAGTTATGATGATCACTACAGTTAATACTTTTGAAGACTTGTAACTTTTTTAATTAATTTGTCTACTCTGTCTGTCTGTCTGTCTGTCTATCGACAGTGCCCTCCATAATTATTGGCACCCCTGGTTAAGATGTGTTTTTTAGCTTCTAATATATATTTTTCAAATTCAAATAATATGGGACCTTAATGGAAAAAAAAGAAAAATCCAACCTTCAATACAAGTGCATTTATTCAGTGGGGAAAAAAAAAAATTCCACATAAAGAAATAATTATTTGACATCAAATAATGTGTGTCACAATTATTAGCACCCCTGGTGTTAATACTTTGTACAACCCCCTTTTGCCAACAAAACAAGGTCTGGGGACTGAGATGGCCATGGGAGGAGCTTGATTTTGTGTCTGGTGAACCATTTCTGTGTAGATTTGGCCATATGTTTAGGGTCATTGTCTTGCTGAAAGACCCAGTGACGACCCATCTTCAGCTTTTGGGCAGAGGGCAACAGATTTTGATTTAAAATGTCCTGGTATTTCAAAGCATTCATGATGCCATGCGCCCAAACACGGTTCCCAGGGCCTTTGGAAGCGAAACAGCCCCACAGCATCACTGACCCACCCCCATACTTCACAGTGGGTATGAGGTGCTTTTCAGCATGCGCATCTTTCGTGGCACGCCAGACCCACTTAAAGTGTTTGTTGCCAAAAAGCTCAATCTTGGTCTCATCTGACCAAAGCACACGGTCCCAGGCTTCAACTGGGACCGTGTGCTTCGGTCAGATGAGACCAAGATTGAGCACACGGTCCCAGGCTTCAAAATTATTAGAAGCTAAAACACATCTTAACCAGGGGTGCCAATAATTATGGAGGGCACTGTGTCTGTCTGTCCGTCTGTCCGTCCGTCCGTCCGTCCGTCCGTCTCTCTAACACATAATAGTTAAGTGAATGGAATTTATACTGTACCTGTAAATTCATATTTTATGCTGTACAGCTGTGCTCTGCTTAATGCAAATGGAACATACTGTACATTTTATAATTTAGATTTTGTATAATTTGCTACTTAATGCGTCTTATATGTTGTGATTTCAGGATGAGAGATTTAGACTTGTATATATTAAATTATGTACTGTGTTTAATTCGAGATGTCTCTGGTTGCACTATGAAATGCACTTTTCCGCGCATGCCGTGTGTCCATGTTACTTTGTCATCTTTTTCACCCCTAACCAGTTTGCATGCCTGAATGTTGTTATTGCTCTTCCGTGAAACAATACGTAATACTGGGGTTTTCTTTAGCCTATATGAAAAAAATAAAGTTAGCCTGGGGGATATGACAAAAATTGTATCACGGTAATCACGGTAAACATTTTCTTATCAGTCGATATCTATAATTATCATAATGTTGTTTTTCTTTCAAATTCAAAGTCTGTTTTTGCCACTTGGTGTTATTTGACAAAATAACAGCAAGCGTGGTGTCAAACGACTACACAGAATTTCACAAATATAAGGAACATTTCACAAAATTAAAAGTTAACAAAATGCAGAACATTGCACATTAATCAATAAATGTTAGTTTCTCAAGTTTTGTCTGAAATACACTTAATTACCAGTACCTCTTTTGAAGAGGAGCGAGTGTGATGACAAAATCCATCGTCCAATCAGCAGCTATATATTTTTCGAAGATTCCACCCATGAAAAAGGTTTCAATTGGATCTTGCCCAGATTGATCTGCGTAATATATTCGTAGCACATAAATGGAACAATCAATCTGGCGTGCCAGGTTACCTTTCCCCACTATTTGATGGGAATGGCGACTGAGCCTGAAAGACCTCATAAAATAAAATAAAATAAATGGTTATACATATCCGTATAAATGAAAACTAGTATGAAAACAAGTTTATATTTCTACACATCCAATATAACTTGGAGTATAGGGCTGGCAAGGAGGAGTTCTGATGCTGGATGCTCACCCCTTTGCAAAGGCTTCCAAATCTTGTCTTTTAATGCACAGTTAGGACTAGAGTTGTGTATTGAGCATCGATACAATCCGAGACTAACACTACGGTTCTCTCAGAACCGTTCAAATTTTTAAATTTCGATTCCAATTTTCGGTGCCCTGACCGCCGACCGGAAAAAATAGCTGCCGAACACCGTGAAGAAGAAGCCACATGAAGACTAGCTCCGTTATGAGCAAATCATATGATAGGACTAATATAGCTTAGCACAAAAATGTGTTGATTCGCTTCACATAAATGACAACAAAGTAACAGAATAAACACACCGGATTAAAATCAGACCCTCTGTTAAAACGTGCACAGATTTTGTTTTATCAAGGGTTGTCAACGATGTGTAGTGAAGAGGAGGTGTGTAGAGTCTGTACTCCTCAAGTAATAAGTTTTTTTTTTGTCTGCTGCTTCCAGTAAGTCACCACTAGGGTACTTAGGGCAAATAGCAAAACCAAAACAAAAACTGTAGAGTCCGGAGTTACAATAGTAACATCTTGTTGACGGATGAGCAATGTATCAGTTTCGAAAGAAATCAAACTTAAAAAGTAGACAACTTAAGATCAAGGGACAAAGTAACTCCCCGCCTGACATCTGCAAGATGTTAGCCCTTAACTAACTTTTAGAAATACCGCCTAAAACAAATGATGCAATACAATAAATGCCTGCAGCATAAGACACTCTAAAACATAGGCAAAATAATGTGTAAATGTTTTCTCCTTGACCTTTTAAATAATAAAACATCTTTGTGAAAGTTCGCTCCTGTGGAAAGAAACTTCATCACATTCATGTTCAAAGACTGATATTTATATACTAGTTAAAAATAGACCTGTGAGGAATTCATTGCAAAGTTAATTGAAAGTTCATATAATTTAAGAAATAATCGAGAAGTTAAGAAATTAATATAAATTATGCAATTTTTTACCCTGCCTATTAAAAAAATCTGAATCGACAATCGTTTGGAACCGGAATCGAAACGTGGAATCGGAACTGGAACCGTTCAAATTCAAACAATGCCCAACCATAGACATCATCATATTGATGTGACATGGGGCGCGGGGCAGATTAATAGGGGGCCTATCTCCGTCAAAGCTGACCGAGTGGAAGCACAGACAAAGAGCTTTTTCCGTTAAAAATTCTTGTGAATAAATGCTTAAATACCTGAACTCTTTATAGATATGGACGTAAAACAGTCTCGATTCTTGGTTAACAGCAACAAAAATGTGCTGTTAGCATTAAATGTACATAAATATTGTGAACTATGACACCAATGCCATAGCTGCTAATTTCTACCATTGATTTTTTTCACGTTTCATATTGCATGCATGGCACGAAAAATGTTAATAATTACCTTAAATCCTCGCACAAATCACTCCTGAGACATCCTTCCTCTTTTTATGCAGTACAGCTTTCATACTTTTTCAACCTAAATCCGGCGTTTGTTTGAGAATAACTCTTGATGTGGACAGGACCCCTACTCGAAGGCATGGCACAGTGTATGATAGATGTGACCAGTCAATATCATTATGAAGTCTACGGCCCAACTCTAGTTAGGACACTTATGCCCTTTCCCACTGAAACTAGTGGGTCAACGCGCGTTTTTTCCAAGCCGACGCAACCCACTAGCAATTGGCATTTGGCACCTTTCCCATTGACAAAAAAAGCCGTTTTTTTTTTTCCACCCGTTATACCCCCTACCCCTCCTCAGCTGTGCATAAGGTTACGTGACGTCACCACGTTAAGATGCGCTTCGACAAGTGCCACCGAATTCATTCAGTTCAAAGAAGTAAACAATGCAGAGCAACATGGAAGCCTCCTTTCTCCACAGATGGAAAGAAGCTGGCAGGTCTCATCATCTTTCCAATGCTGGGACATGTTGTTCAATGTGGTGCGCTACTGGCTCCATCTTCTTCTACTAGCTTTGTTGTGAGCATTGACGTAACTATGGTTGTGGGGCGTGTTAAATGGGAGGCGACTGGCACGTTGTTATGACGCATCACGTAAGAGCCTACATCACCACGTAGATTAGGGTGTTAACTGTTGACCCGGGGTTTTGCTTTCACACTGCATGACGATCAGAGCCAAGGTGATTTTAATGCGGGTCGCTTGGCGGGTTGATTGACACTGGTCGAGGTGGGTCGCTGCACCTTTCCCACTGCCACCAAAAGCCGATTGTTAGTGGGTTGACATGGGTTTTTGGCCAGTTGGAAAGGGGTATTAGTAATGGGTGGTCCTGTTGCCTCTCGGTTGCTTCCCTCTTGTAGCAGGCACACAAATAGCATTGGATAATGAATAATGTACATCTCAAGAACAATGGTTGAGCGCCAATAAAGCTGTTATTACATATATTTTGACTCTTAAATGTACAATCAATATATGGGGATGACGATGATGGCGGTGGTAGTGAGGGCGGTAGTGATAGTGATGATGTGATGATGAAGACGATATTGGGAAGTGACTGTATTCTCATGGAATTTTTAAGGAGTAAATTGGGGGTGGGACCTAAAAAAAGGGTTCTTCCCACTCCTTTTCGAACTACATATGTATATATTTGTTATTATTTTTGCTATAATCATCATTAGTGTTATTTAGGCATGTGCCGGTATGATATTTTGACGGTACGATAACCGTGAGCAAAAATACTGCGGTTTCATGGTATCACGGTTTTGCAATTATAGCTCCCAAAATTTTTTTGAGATGTATGGGTTAAAAAAAAAAAAACTTTTTTCCATTGAACAGGATTTTTTTTTCAGACCATAGTTGCAAATTGGAACATGAATATATTGTTAAAATAAATAAATTATCAATAAAAAATATATTTTATATTAAGTTGCTCAAGATTAGAGCAAGAACAAAATAATTTCTATAAAAAAGTAAAAACACTTCTGAATAAAATTTTTTAAAAATTATTCTGCATGACTGTTTTTTTAAGGTGGAAAAGCTTAAGTGAAGTTTCGCCATTTTCAGCCACTGTGTCAACTCTAGTCTACATGATGTCATGCCTTTGTGTTGAAAAGAACATAAACAATTCATAAGTTAGTTAAAAATGTATATGTTAGTTAAAATGTCAATATTGTTGTGGAAAGGTTTCATCCACAAAAAAAAAAAACATTGGGAGTGAGACCTCTCCTTGATCCAGCGAACGTGGATTTGTGCTTAGGGCAAGATCATCTTTCACAATTAGCGATCTTTGACGCTATCACTTTTTCCCCTTCATTCAAGCGAATCAAGCTTGTTTTCTCACTCTGCGGCTGTAACACTCAACGAAGTTGCTCTCCCACCTAAGCCTAGGCCAACATTCATCTTTGTAAGCTTTTAATTAGTTTGTATATTGAATTTGAAAGGAAAATGTGTGTTTTGTTTTTGGCGAACTTTTTCCATGGTGCTAATCTGTTGAAGCTACTCACATGGAAAAATCTAATTGTACAACATTTTAAATGTATTCATTTTGTAGATTACACTTACCACGATTTGAGAGCTCAATAAATTGAAAAACAGTACGCCTTATGTTTGGAGTATTTGTTTTTGGGTTAGCTGGCTGTCCAGCCAATAGCTTTCACTTTCACACACAGCAACAAACGGGAGGGGGGTGAGCGCTGCTGCGCCAAGCTGCTTCTGGCTGCATTTTTGACACATGAAAAATAGCGTGTACCGTACTACGGTCTGACGGAAAATTTTAGTGGTTTTGAAACCGCAACGTTTTCACACCACCGTAAACCGTGAAACCGGTAACCGGCACATGCCTAGTGTTATTATTGTTGTTGTTTTTTTTCTCCACTCATGTTGTTGTATTTCGTTATTACGGCTCGAAATCAATCAATCAATCAATCAATAAATGCCATGAAAAAAATTGCAGTTAAGAGCATGAGGATTGTGTCCCAAAAATGTTGAATTCGTTCATCCAAAGTCTACAAATTCGTTGAATAAATCGTTGAATAAATGCGAAATTGTGAGTATGCAGGGTGCCACCGTACGTGGGCACAAAACTGCGGTAATATGAATCCTTTTTTTTTTCTTTTTTTGCAGAGGATAAAGAATATATGACTAAAAAGACTGTTACAGTATCTGTCTACATGAGTGGTTTCAACTGGGTGTGTCAATAAAAACAATTGCTGCTTTAACCGTATATTTTTGCTTCCATATCGAAGCAAAAAAGTTGTCCGAACAATTAGCTTGAATCTCACAGAATATGTAAATGAGGTCACCCATATCTCAAAGCACCACTGTCTGTGTATACCTTTTTGGGTCATGTTCGTTTGAAGTTGTAAAAAGTGCCTTAGCTCCCACATTTTAAAACACTGCCGAAAATGATAAAATCCCAATGTTGAAGCGCTTAGTTAACCTGATGTTGCTGTTCCTGGAGGGGCTATAAAGTGGGATCTAAGACAGCCGAGTGTCATCTATGTCCGAGCACACTATCAGGCTTGTGTTGCGAGTGAAAGGGATGATTCAGTTTATGCATGATGCAGGAGAGAGCAGCGAAGTGCAGAGTTGCATATAGATTGTTACGCTGTCAGAGGGACCCTTGTTCGCTCCTTCTGGCTGACTCCAGCTCTCCTCATCCTTATGTATCCATGCTTCCTCTTCTTAGCTGCACATAGTCGAAAGTTAAAATTCTTGCTCTTTAAAAGTACTATTAAAAATTATTGCTGTCAAATTTATCGCGTTAACGGGCGGTAATTATTTTTTTTTTTTAGTTAATCACGTTAAAATATTTGATGCAATTAACACATGGACGGAATGACCCGGTCATGCGTTACCTCAAACCGTTTACAATGACGCCGTTTTAGCACACTGAGAGCGAAAAGGCAGAGAAATGCGAGCAGACACAGGCGTTCATTGGACAGCGCATTTTATTGGCTTAAAGCAGACATGTCCAAAGTCCGGCCCGGGGGCCAAATGCGGCCCATGGTCAAATTTCATCCGGCCCCCAGCCTCTGTCATAAAATCAATAACGTCTGGCCCGCACACAGACTTAATTGGTCAGCAGTACTACAAGCAGCATATGAAGTAACTTACACACGAAATGCTGCTCCTCATTTACCCACTAAAAGGCAGCAGCACTTTAACCCTTTATTGCCAAATGTATCACATTTGATACACCTAAAATTTCATGATTTTTAGACTAATTTAGAATAATGACATTTCTTTTTGAAAAAAAAAAAAATGATGGAGGCAAGTCAACACATGAATCTGCAGGTTCCATGAGAAAAAAAACATGATTTAGTAGAGGTGTGCAAAATTTCCGATTCTTAGATTATTCGCGATTCGGCCGTGGAACATTCGAGAACGATTCACAAACATCCAAATTCCGATTATTAAAATATGCGAAGTAAAGCGGAAGTACACAACACTCAGCGCGCCGAGCGGTCTTCGGGACGGAACAGAGCGAGAGTAGCTAAACATTATGCTTCCCATTACCCGGCCCCTCGGGTAATGCCAATGCTCAACTCACGGCTCTAGCTCAACTCATGCAACGAGATAAAAAAACACAACAACATACCTGACAGCTGCCGAAAAGCTGCTAGAAAAGTACATCCGTATGTTACGATGGATATCATTTATATAGGACTAGATGCATTATTCATTTGGTAGTGTTAGCAGCACATCTGCAAAAAGCTAGATGCGGGAGTTAAAAACGGCCGCCATCTTAAAGCAGTACACTTCCCTCCAAGGCTGTTGTAGCGAACCTTCCAAGCAAACCTAATTAACTTTTTATCTAAAATACTCCTAAATCTGTAAAATATTGAATTAAATCTATCTTTACAATAGTTTTAAAACTTTCACATGTCGAAAGTAGACAAAAGGGAAGTTATGGAATAACTGGAGCAATTTTAACAAATTTAATGGTTGATTCATAACATTAAATTAATTGAATGTAGTTTAAAACTGCTGATACAGAATGGGGACTGGAGTTTTTTATTTAATGTTATTTTTGTATATTTGTTAACTGCTATATGTTAACTTGATACTGAAATAGTAGTGTGGTTTAGCCTGAGAGTATTTTTGAACAATTTTGGAACTAATGTACAAAACATAAAAAATAAAAAAAAAAGAGAGAAAAAAAAAAAAGAGGGGGGTGCATCAATAATCGTTTTATAATCGAATCGGAGCCTCTGAATCGTAATCGTAATCGAATCGTTAGGTGCCCAAAGATTCCCAGCTCTATGATTTAGCATGGGTTATAGATATTAGAGCGCTTATTACACATATTCATTTTGACTTTTCTTTTTACAAATGTGAAAAATACTTTTCATTAGGACCTTATTTTTCAAATTTTGGGATTCTCTGATAATTGCTTCATGTTGCAAGCATTTAAGGGCTAAGCAACATTACTCCGTGTGACCCATTACTTCCATTTTCTAAAATGGCGACAATTAACAAAAAAAAATAAAGTTGACTGTGGTGGCCGACGCTTCAAGGATAGGTGGAAATTGGACTATTTCTTCACTAAAATACGTATTTCTTCACTAAAATACGCAACAACTGTGTCTTGCCTCATTTGTAAAGAGACAGTTGCTGTTTTTAAAGATTTCAATGTGAGGCGATATTACCAAACAAGACACGCCGACATGTACGACAAGATTACAGGGAAGATACGCAGCGAGAAATTGAAGCAACTTGTTGTAGTTGCGAGATTGTTGAAATTATTCATTAAAAAAATAATGAAGCAAATGTGACACACTGAATGGCTTGCTAAATTTTGCTTAAATATATTGTTCTACGTAAAGGACGTCAGCCAAGGTCGGCCCCCCACATTTTTACCACGCCAAATCTGGCCCCCTTTGCAAAAAGTTTGGACACCCCTGGCTTAAAGTGATCCTCGATCTTTATGACAAGTCATTCTTAAAATATGAATATTAGTATGAGTTATAATACTTTGATATTAAAACCCCTCTTAATGTTTTCGTTTTAATAAAATTTCTAAAATTATTTTAAGTGATAGGTCGCCATTCTTGTTACGTCGCAGTGGGTCACATCACCGGGCTGAACTTCCAGCGTGTCACTCTTAGCTACCCCAACATATCGTCGGTTCTACCCTTCCAATTTGAACCAGATCGGAAAAGTGAAGAGCAGGACAGCACTGTCCGTCGTTCACAAGACGAGCATCAAATGCAAAATGAGAACAGGAAATACAGTACCTTATCAGAGAAGAATTGGGCAAAACTGGTGATGTACTCGCTGCAAGTGCGTCTCATTGACAACGGAGCGAGAGAGTGTATGCTGTTGAGAACTCTGGTTTTTGTTGGCAGACCTTCAAGGTAAGATTTTGCGTTTTCAAACTTATCCCAGTATAATTATGTAGATTGTTAATGTCCAGAGCTGTCGTATGCTTTACATACAGTACAAGCCAACAGTTTGACGGGAACAAATCCTGGAATCGAGTGTAATCCATGTCTTGTACATTGTAACGAGTGGTAGGTAGGCTACGTGCATAAAAGTACCAAAAAGGGGAGAAGCTTCCACTTATGCACATTTATTCACAAAAAAAAAATATATTTTCACCTTGACCACTCGTCACTCGGGAGCTCAGCTGCACGCACACACGCGTTCCCAGACGAACTCCAACATAAAAGTAAGGCCCATGTCAGAGTCACTGTCGTCACTGTAGCGTGCCATAGTGCTTTAATTATTTGGTATGATTTGGGGAAAACTCCCACGAAGAATAGTCGACAAAAAAGATAGCAATAGTCATCCAAATCCGCGTTTTTTCACTCACTCGAAGATTCAGGAATTAGACCGATCTCATGGCAATGTTGCAACCGCGATCAGGCCGTTGAATCCACGAAATAATAATAATACATTTTATTTCTAGAGCGCTTTTCAAAACACACAGACGCTTCACAAGAGACATGGAATCACAGTACGATAAAAAGGTATTAAAAGGATAAAAAATTAAAAGTACAATAAAAAGAAAAAATATAACAGAGCTAGGGGGTTATGGTGGGTAAGAAAGAGTGAACAGGTGTGTTTTCAGTCTAGATTTGAAAAGTGATAGGGTAGATATGCTGCGAAGATCAGGGGGTAGGGAGTTCCAGAGCTGGGGGGCGCAATAACTAAAAGCTCTGGAACCAAAGGTGGAGAGGCGGACACGGGCGACGGAGAGGGGAAGAATAGTGGTAGAGCGAAGTGAACGGGTTGGATTGTTTAGACGAAGAAGATCGCAAAGGTAGGGAGGGGCCAGGGCATGGAGTATTTTAAAGGTAAAATAGACTGATCCGAAAAGCCGATGTGGGACCGATGATTAAAAAAAATAGACGGATCCGAAACCAATATTGCAGACGTGGTGGGACCGTCAGATCCAGAAAATAGACGGATCCCTTACTTGACTGAGGCGCCAGTTGTAACGTGTGGTAGGTAGGACACCAAAAAGGGGAGAAGCTTCCACTTTTGCACATTTATTCACAAAAAAATAATAATTCCACTTTGACCACTCACGTCACTCCACTTGTTACCATTTGACTGGAAATTGCATCCAAAAGCAGCACTTCGTGGCATTTTACTTTGCGAGTTTAGGCAGCAATACGCAATTGTTGTATACGCTACACATTTGGAAACATCCCATTTACATCATCACTGCGTCATCAAACATGGCGCCAACTATCGGTCATAATGTGTACTAAATATTATAAAATATTGCCATTGATTTAACATTTTATGTGTTTCTAACAACATATTTTAGTAGAACGATTGTGGTTAATTAGAGCCTCATGTACGTAAAGTAGAGGATCACTTTAAGCTTTGGCAACTCTTTCACAACAATTTTAAGTATTGTGGCGAATGACAGGAGACAATCTTTTTCTTAACACGCTTAATTGAACACAACGCAGATAATATTGTATACCATTTGCGGCCACCACTGACAGTCATGGTTGCGCAACTTCCCATCATGCATTTGGGGGGAACAGTTATGTCACTAGAGTATCATTTAATGAAAGCACAACAGAAATAATATTCCTACTCTCACAGGAGACGATCTTTCTCTTAACATGCTTAATTAAAAACATCGCCGAACATGCTGTATACCATTTGCAGCTTCACTGACAGTCATGGTTGCCCAACTTCCCATCATTCATTTGGCCGGAACAGTCAAGTCGCTACAGTATCATTTAGTGAAAGCACAACAAAAATAATATTCCTATCTCTCAAAAAAAAATAATGTTTACAAAAAGAAACGCGCTCAATGCAAAGAGAACTTGCATTCCCAGTCAAAATAGCTATGCAAAATACACATAAAACTTACTCAGACTTTGCCTTAGCTAGATCTCTAATTAATTTAAAACTCGCCATTGACACCTTGTGGTGTATTTCAATCACTATCTTACGTAGTTAAAGTTAAGAGCCCATGTGACGTCCCGCTCGGCAACGTCAACAATAGCGAGCTATTTATTTTTTGATTGAAAATTTTACAAATTTTATTAAAACGAAAACATTAAGAGGGTTTTTAATATTAAATAACGATAACTTGTACACAAATTTATCTTTTAAGAACTACAAGTCTTTCTAGCCCTTTAACAGAAATAATTTTAATGTTAATGCCATCTTCTGGATTTATTGTTATAATAAACAAATACAGTACTTATGTACAGTATGTTGAATGTTTATGTCCGTCTTGTGTCTTATCTTTCCGTTCCAACAATAATTTACAGAAAAATATGGCATATTTTAGAAATGGTTGGAATTGCGATTAATTATGATTAATTAATTTTTAAGCCGTGATTAACTCGATTAAAAATTTTAATCGTTTGACAGCCCTATTAGCCCTCCTCAGGTTTGTCTTTTTTTGTCATAGTTAAGAGTTAAAGATCTGGATTAATATGGCTTTATTGCCTATGTCTCCCCAGCCGAATCCGTTGCTCCACTCAATATCATCTTCAAACTTGTAAATGTCTATGTTTGCGGCTCATGTCTAGGAGCCCTAAGAATAGCCTCCTCACTCGCCAGCCTTTCACTATCGATCGTCACGTCTCGCATAAAGCAAATCTCCTGTCGGTTGCATTTAATTAGCCTCCCTGAGGCAGCTGTAATGGAGGGTGTGCACTTGTAACTGGGATGTCTGTATTGAATTTCCTTCCCCATGCAACCACTGTCAGTTAATCAACATGTGCCAATTGCTTTGTAACTCCATCACCGGTGTGGGAGTTTGACAAAGAGAGCAGTGAGGATAATATACAGCGCTACACCTTGACGTACGAGCTAGTTCTGGGACCATGCGCGTAGCTAAAATGTTTTTTTTTTCACTCATTGGCTACCATTAACGCTGAAAGACGTCCGATCCATTCGAACTAGAAGAGGCTGGCAGCGTTGAAAACTGGCATTCTAGAGTAGTGTACTGCCTTAAAACAAGAAGCGAAGAAATAAACAATTTGTGTATAATTTTCAGAGGTGGGTAGAGGAGCCAAAAAATTTACCAAGTAAGAGTAGCGTTACTTCAAAATAATATTACTCAAGTAAAAATAAAAGTAGCTGTCCAAAAATGTACTCAAGTATAAGGCGGAAAACACACACAAGACTGAAAAAGTAGTTTCTGGTCTTGCACTCCTCTTTAAAAGAAACTGCTGTATTTTAAGCCAGAAGAACTGTTGTGTTTGATAGAACAATATGTCTTTATGCTGCCATAGCAGATTCATGGCGCATTAAGCCCCCGAACTATTTTTAATTTGTCCGTTTTACCTTGGAAAACCCCGTTTACAAACGTCACGCAACTGCTTATGTTTCAACCCAGCAATAAAATGAAGGTAATTAATTATATTCATTATTCAAAATGTATGTAATTTTTAGCTTAGAATCATTAATTGATGTCTAGTATTTCGTTTAAAAAAAAAAACGGCTTTAAAAAATTATTCACTCGCATATTTTAAACTTTTAAACAAATGACATCACAATATAAAAAATGGTGGTTGTAAAAAAGTCACGGATATCTTCCTCAAAACTATCGCTAAATTGTATTTTATTTTTTTTGATACTGTGCCCCCTTCTGACCAAAGCACACGGTCCCAGTTGAAGCCTGGGACCGTGTGTATTTTTATGTGAGACTAAGATTGAGCTTTTTGGCAACAAACACTCTAAGTGGGTCTGGCGTGCCACGAAAGATGCGCATGCTGAAAAGCACCTCATACCCACTGTGAAGTTTGGGGGTGGGTCAGTGATGCTGTGGGGCTTTTTCGCTTCCAAAGGCCCTGGGAACCTTGTTAGGGTGCATGGCATCATGAATGCTTTGAAATACCAGGACATTTTAAATCAAAATCTGTTGCCCTCTGCCCGAAAGCTAAAGATGGGTCGTCACTGGGTCTTTCAGCAAGACAATGACCCTAAACATATGGCCAAATCTACACAGAAATGGTTCACCAGACACAAAATCAAGCTCCTCCCATGGCCATCTTAGTCCCCAGACCTTGTTTTGTTGGCAAAAGGGGGTTGTACAAAGTAGTAACACCAGGGGTGCTAATAATTGTGACACACATTATTTTATGTCAAATAATTATTTCTTTATGTGGGATTTTTTCCCCACTGAATGAATGCACTTGTATTGAAGGTTGGATTTTTCTCTTTTTTCCATTAAGGTCCCATATTATTTGAATTAAAAAATATATATATTAGAAGCTAAAAAACACATCTTTTTCAGGGGTGCCAATAATTATGGAGGGCACTGTATACTGTATTAGGCCTACCAGTCTAAGATACATTTGAATTTTGTTTTGCATTTTGTGTTTGCATAAAGCTAGCAGTCTTATCTAAGGAAAATTTGTGGTTGACTAAACAGTGTACAGTTGTCTATATTCTATGTTTAGTTGATGCAAGGAAGTTTTGCAAAGCGTTGCTTTCTGTTAAATTCACTGCCACCATAGCTAACTAATATATAAAATTCTTGTTCTAACCTAAGACAAAATAATGTTGCGTATTGTTAACTTCTATGCCTGATCAATCATAATTTGAGATATCACTGAATTTGGTAACTGTACATTTGTAAATTTTGTAATTTATCTGTGTGTGTGTAACTTTATAAAAGGCATGCGCCAATAACCAGTTTCCAGGTATGTTGTGGTATGAAAACATAATGGTTTCAAAACCGCAAAAATCTTCTGTCATACTGTCCCTAAGGTATTACTGTAGCGATTATGTACCATAAACGCAGGGAAAAATCCTTCGCTTGCAGCTGCAAGGCTCAACCCTTCCCCCACCGGTTGTTGCTCAGTGTCAGTGAGTCAGCTGTGCTACACAATGGCTGGAGGAGGTGAAACTCCTGAAGTCCCCCCCCCCCCGGAAAAAAATGAAACCGCTGCTATGGGAATACTTTGGCTACAGAAAAGTTGCAGACGGCAGCGGTTTAGAGGAGGAGGGCCAACCGACATGTATAGTACGTAAAACATGTTTGCGGAGGCTGGCCGCCGAGGAGGCAATTCCTCCAATATGATTTCGTATTTATACAAAATTAAAGGTTAGTAAACACTATCATGAACGTTTCCCACCAGCAACGAGAGTTAACTCCAGCATGTGTAGGGTGTCTAGCGGTGGTAAAACATGTGTTTTTTTTCTCTCTGGCAACTGTCTGTGTTGAAAAAAGAAAGTAATACACACGTGCTTTATATGGTAAATGATTATTTTTGTTCTGATGATAATAATGTTATGGCTGTGGGTTTACGCTCACCTAAAGGACTGCATTTAGTTTAATTTTATGTAAAATATATATATATATTTTTTGGTCTTTTTTTTCATTTGTTTTAACTTAACATTATACTTATGTTTCAATTGCTTTTTTTTTTTTTTTTTTTTCTTAGCCAGATATCTCAAAGTAACACATTTTAGAGCTGTAATTGCAATTAGGGCTGCAGCTATCGAATATTTTAGTAATCGAGTATTCGACTGAAAATTCTATCGATTAATCGAGTAATCGGATAAAACATTTTTTTTTTTAGGTAAGGAGCAATTATAAATATACACGAGAAAACAAGACATTTCATCTAATATCGAACCATTTTCAGTCAGTCAATGTCTTTATTTTCGATGTACATTGTTGAAAACAGCCAACAATTGTATCTCAGAAGTGACTAGGAAAAAAAAAAACTTTTTCACTGTTTTCACCCAAAAACTTCTAGATCTTACAAAAAAATATCTATTTCTTACCTAAAAAATTTATTACGCTTCATAACATACTAGGGTTGCAGCTATCAATTATTTTAGTAGTCGATTAATCGATGAACTATCCTTCTCAAATTGACAATATGTGAAATTCCATGGCAATCAATGACTTTTGAATGATATATGGGGAAAAAAAAACAAAAACAAACTGATAATAACTGGACTGTAACACAAACATGCTTGACTGTGGGTCCCGGGCTGTTGGGGGACGGGTATCGATAAGCATTTGCTTTTTCCCGTCTTTCCTTTGTCTGTCATCGTCTTTCTTTTGGGCAAATTCCACACTCTGAAACTGTCAATGATTATGATGATAAGGATCTACATATGTACAAACAAAGAACAATTGGCTAACTTACATAGTAAAAATCAACTAGCTTAAATGCTATAAAATCCTTTTTTTTTTTTTTTTTTTTTTTTTTTAACAATGCTCTTAAACAATGGTTTAGACACATATTCCCACAAAAATAGGCTAAATATACCTTTAAACTAAATTACGAATGCATTGAAAAACATTAGCTCAAACAAAAACCTAGCTTATGTTGGTCTTAACAGGGAGCAGCTGGATTTGGCCATGTAAAATGAGGCAGACTAGAGGGCAGTGTATCCACCCAAATCAATGTAACTAAATGCAAACACTTTCAAAAACAAACCATTACAACGCCACTTTAATTAAACGAATACTCGAGGTAGCAAAATTTAATTTGAATCTTGTTTTTCTCATCGAATACTTGAGTTAATTGATTAATCAATGCACCATTAATTGCAATACTGTGATACCGTGAAACCGTGATAATTTTTGCTTAAGGTTATCATACCGTCAGAATCTCATACCGGCACGTGTCTACTTTATATGCTAGCAGTAGCATGCTTGAAGCAAGCACTCTAGGCATCGCCATTTTTTAGGAATTTCACTGTCGCCATCTAGCCATCATACCTCAACTCATTGCTTACAAGACAACAACTCGGCACGTCATAACCTCATAAGTCAATGCACTGCTGTAATTTCCACACTTTCTCCTTGTGCAACCAAAGCACTACCTTTGTGTGTTTTCGACTCTTATCTGAGTGAAACCACTTTTCTTTGAGATCAGAAAACATTTCCAAGAATTTGCAGATTTCTTGTCTCTGCATTGATGTGCACAATAGAACAGGCAAGAGCGATTCAAGTACACAGATAAGCTACGCTGGTGGCATAAAGGAGTCGGCAGCTGACGCTATCAAATCAGCTTGACCTTACAAGCACCCTGGAGCAATGTTTTACCATTTGTAGCATTCTGATACTCATCACAGCAGTTATAATACTTTAGTAGCTGCCTGTGAAGAAACTGAAAGCAGTGTGACCTTGCATCTTTTGCGCATGGATGAAAATCACAGCTGGACTCAAAACCTCAGAGTCAAACACGGCTGTCAACCTAATGTTACGTAGGGGTGTGACAAAATATCGAAATGGTGATATATCGTGATACTTTGTATCATAAAAGGTTATCGATATGCCAAGAATCGAAATATCGTTTTAAAAAGGTGTCAATGTCTAAAAAAATTAATATGAAGGAACCAACAAGTTGCTACCAAAATCTTCCACCATAATAGTGTCTCAGTTACCGTATTTCGGACTACGAGTCGCACCTGAGTATAAGTCGCACCAGCCGTAAAATACCCAACGAAGAGAAATAAAATATAATATAAAATTACTATTACTACTAGGGCTGCAGCTATTGAATATTTTAGTAATCGAGTAATCGACTGAAAATTCTATCGATTAATCGAGTAATCGGATAAAACATTTTTTCTTTTAGGTAAAGAGCAATTATAAATATACAGTGCCTTGCAAAACTATTCGGCCCCCTTGAACCTTGCAACCTTTCGCCACATTTCAGGCTTCAAACATAAAGATATAAAATTTTAATTTTTTGTCAAGAATCAACAACAAGTGGGACACAATCGTGAAGTGGAACAAAATTTATTGGATAATTTAAACTTTTTTGACAAATAAAAAACTGAAAAGTGGGGCGTGCAATATTATTCGGCCACCTTGCGTTAATACTTTGTAGCGCCACCTTTTGCTCCAATTACAGCTGCAAGTCGCTTGGGGTATGTTTCTATCAGTTTTGCACATCGAGAGACTTACATTCTTGCCCATTCTTCCTTGCAAAACAGCTCGAGCTCAGTGAGGTTGGATGGAGAGTGTTGTGAACAGCAGTCTTCAGCTCTTTCCACAGATTCTCGATTGGATTCAGGTCTGGACTTTGACTTGGCCATTCTAACACCTGGATACGTTTATTTTTGAACCATTCCATTGTAGATTTGGCTTTATGTTTTGGATCATTGTCCTGTTGGAAGATAAATCTCCGTCCCAGTCTCAGGTCTTGTGCAGATACCAACAGGTTATCTTCCAGAATGTTCTTGTATTTGGCTGCATCCATCTTCCCGTCAATTTTAACCATCTTCCCTGTCCCTGCTGAAGAAAAGCAGGCCCAAACCATGATGCTGCCACCACCATGTTTGACAGTGGGGATGATGTGTTCAGGGTGATGAGCTGTGTTGCTTTTACGCCAAACATATCGTTTTGCATTGTGGCCAAAAAGTTCAATTTTGGTTTTCCTCTGACCAGAGCACCTTCTTCCACATGTTTGGTGTGTCTCCCAGGTGGCTTGTGGCAAACTTTAAATGAGACTTTTTATGGATATCTTTGAGAAATGGCTTTCTTCTTGCCACTCTTCCATAAAGGCCAGATTTGTGCAGTGTACGACCGATTGTTGTCCTATGGACAGACTCTCCCACCTCAGCTGTAGATCTCTGCAGTTCATCCAGAGTGATCATGGGCCTCTTGGCTGCATCTCTGATCAGTTTTCTCCTTGTTTGAGAAGAAAGTTTGGAAGGACGGCCGGGTCTTGGTAGATTTGCAGTGGACTGATGCTCCTTGCATTTCAATATGATGGCTTGCACAGTGCTCCTTGAGATGTTTAAAGATGTTTAAAGCTTGGGAAATCTTTTTGTATCCAAATCCGGCTTTAAACTTCTCCACAACAGTATCTCGGACCTGCCTGGTGTGTTCCTTGGTTTTCATAATGCTCTCTGCACTTTAAACAGAACCCTGAGACTATCACAGAGCAGGTACATTTATACGGAGACTTGATTACACACAGGTGGATTCTATTTATCATCATCGGTCATTTAGGACAACATTGGATCATTCAGAGATCCTCACAGAACTTCTGGAGTGAGTTTGCTGCACTGAAAGTAAAGGGGCCGAATAATATTGCACGCCCCACTTTTCAGTTTTTTATTTGATAAAAAAGTTTAAATTATCCAATAAATGTTGTTCCACTTCACGATTGTGTCCCACTTGTTGTTGATTCTTGACAAAAAAATTAAATTTCATATCTTTATGTTTGAAGCCTGAAATGTGGCGAAAGGTTGCAAGATTCAAGGGGGCCGAATACTTTTGCAAGGCACTGTACATGAGAAAAAAATACATTTAATCCAATATTGAACTATTTTCAGTCAATCAATGTCTTTATTGTCAATGTACATTGTTGAAAACAGCCAACAGTTGCATCTCAGATGTGACTAGAAAAAAATTCACTGCTTTCACTCAAAAAACTTCTAGATCTAATAAAAAAACAACATATTTCTTACCTAAAAATGTAATTATGCTTGATAACACACATCACTTGAAAGCTATGTGTTTTTCCCACGTGTTTCAATATAATTTCCATTTGTGTCGAGCTATTTTTAAGTTCTAGTTAAGGTTTAAGTTAGTCTAAACTGTAAGTACTGATAGGATTTTGAGTTTTTGCAGTGTTCAAAATAAATGTATGATCCCTTCTGTATTGGAGCACATTAGGGACCAGTGCTACTCAACAATGACTACTGAGCTAAAACTGACAGTTAGCTTTATTATGTTTTAATTTTACACCCTTATCACTCTACAGTGCTGTTTTTACAGATTAAATAAAGCCTGATGTAAGACACGTTAGCCACACATTGACAGTGGTCATAATCAGTAGAAACCTAGCCCTCCGAAGGGCTAAAGTTACGTGAGCGTGTGACGGTAAAGTTTTTATTAGCGCTGAAAAGTACTGCGTAAAGATGGCGGCTGTTTACTTACGCTGGCCAGACGCGGCCGAGTCTGTCATTTCGCATCTAGTCGTAAATGCATGCGATATCTATGAGACGCATCGGACACTACCTGCTACCACACTAGCATCATGCGGGCGTAGTTTTTAGCAACGTCGGCGTAGTTTGTAGCGGCTGTCGGCTGCAGTAAGGTTTTATTTTTTATTTTTTTTTATTGCTTCTTCCTCTACGCATGTGATGTCAGCGCGTTGTCCCGCATTAAAAGTAGTCCAGGCAAAACGCGATGCTTAGAGCTTGCAAAATTAAACGTTTCCTCGAGGTGAATAAAATTATTCGGATCAGTTTTTAAACTTGAGTTACTTAGTTCTAATTACTACTAACTTGTACTAACATTTATCTTTTCAGAACTACAAATCTTTCTATCCGTGGGTCCCTTTAACAGAAATAATGTTAATAATTTTAATGCCATTTTGTGGATTTATTGTTGTAATAAACAAATACAGTACTTATGTACAGTATGTTGAATGTATATATCCGTCTTGTGTCTTATCTTTCCATTCCAAGAATAATTTACAGAAAAATATGGCATATTTTAGAGATGGTTTGAATTGCAATTAGTTACAATTAATTTTTAAACTGTGATTAACACGATTAAAAATTTTAATCGTTTGACAGCTCTAATTCGTTTTCTCTCGTCAGAATTCAATATATTTATTTATTTTTCTTTTGGCTTAATGTGGTTATGTAATGGGTTATTGTACAGTATCATTATAACAATAGTCCATGTAGATAACTTCGTGCCCAGAAAAAAAATACCATTGTTTTAAAAAAAAAAAAAAAATCCCAACAAAAATATAAGCAGCTACTCACAATGTTGCTCATTACTAGATTTTTTTTTCTTCACTTTTTTACTTGTACATGAGCCAAATAAAATAAAAATAAAAGGACCACAAGATTAAAGTTGTACTATTGCTATGAGAAAAAAAGTCGTGTTATTAAGTCGGGGTAATGTAGCTGTATGCCGCTACACACTTTATGCTCATGTTCCTCAGTTGGGAGCAACGACAAAGCATTGCCGATAATGTTGTTATACTTGTATAGCGCTTTTCCACCTTTCAAGGCCCTTAAAGCATTTTACACTACATCGCCATCCACCTGCAACGTGGGGTTCAGTATCTTGCTCAAGAATAAGCCGAGATATGCCATCAAATGGTAGTAATAATGTTAGAAAGAAATGAAGATCATTTCAGACGAGACGTGCACTCTGAGTGAGCTGCAATCAAAGACGAGTTCATCAGGGCGGCGAGTCAAACCAACAACCTCTGGATTGAGGGACAACTACTATACCACTGAGCCACACCACCTCATAAATCATTCTATGGATAATAATTTGATGTAGATGAGGCAAAATATCAAGGATTTCCTTATTTGTAAAACCGAGTCTAAATCACAAGACGCCTTCAATATTGTTGGTTTTAACAGAGGCTGCAACACTCTTACAAAAAGTACGTAGTTGCTTATTTAGCTACATTAGCCCTACGTAATATTACGACTTTGATTGTCGTAGTAATATGAGAAAAAAAAAGTCAAACTATTACTACAAGAATGAATGTCGAATTAATAGTACAAATCACTTCCTGTCGATTTTAGGGCAGTTCCTAGCCATTTGTTGGAGATTTGAGGTCACTTCTGTAATTTTGGGGCAATTCCATGTCACCTCCTGTTGACTTTGGGGCAGTCTTGAGCCATTTGGGGGGGATTTGAGGTCACATCCTGTTGAATTTGAGACAATTCTGGCTCACTTGTTCATTTCAGCTCACTTGCTATTGACTTTGGAGCATTTTGTGGTCATTTCCTGTTAATTTTGGTTCACTTTTTGTAGATTCCGGGTCGCTTCCTGTTGTCTTTGGAGCATTTTCACGTCACTTACTGTTAATCTGCCACCATGCCAGTTCAAATGATTTAAAAAAAAATTACTAATTAAAATCTTTGTTTGCATCCTCACAGATATCAAAGAGAGCCTTCACTGCTGCTTACGCATGGAGGCTGCACGGCCAAGAATGAGGTGCGAACCAGCATCACCTGCCAACACCAGGGTGTGCCCCGAACAGCATAGAGTTTCCTTTCAAGGTGCCTAAGTCCTCCAGAAGGGAAGCCAAGAAGAAAGAAAATAAAGACGGCTTGAACAACGAAACATTTGATGCATTCCGCCAATACGTGAAAGGCAAATAGTGCGAGGAGACATGTGGACAATGAGTATGGCCCAAGTCTGTGTGCCCATCTGCACTCTTATACTTGTTATTTCTCTTCGCTCGTTTGCTGAGGAGCATGACGTCACTCCGCGACTCACCTTCTCCTATGGTAAGTGAGCAGCTTCATTTTGAGCATTGCAGTCAGGCATTGTTGCGTTTTTACACGGTGTGTTTTTGACACAGGATTAGAGGCTGACCAATATGGGATTTAAAGACCGATGGCGATACAGATAAAAATAAAACAAATTCAGCCGATTACTGATGTCTAAAGCTGATTTTGGAAACCAATATACTCTTTTTTTAAATCACATTGCTTGCGAAAGGCAATTCAAATACCGTATTTTTTTCGGACTAGAAGTCGCACCAGCCATAAAATACCCAACGCAGAGGAAAAAAAACATAAATCAGTCGCACTGGAGTGTAAGTCGCATTTTTGGGGGAAATTTACTTGATAAAATCCAACACATACTGTAGAACAGATATATCATCTTGAAAGGCAAATTAATATAAAAATACAATAGTGCTGAATAAGTGTACAGTATGATAATGTTACATGACGCATGAACAACGAAATGCGACTATACTATCCTCACCAGGATGCTACGGCTCAGTCCTGGCTATACAGTGAGCTAAACTCCCAAATGGCGATGCTGGACGTCCGTATAATTTGCTGACTTTTTTTTTTTGGCCGCGGTTATGACGCCATCATTTGAAGAGTGAAACTATTAATAGAAATAATACAAATCAATTTCGTCCTCAATACCAAACAGGTTCGCATCAACGTAAATAAATGTTAGCAGCAATGACACAAACGGTTAGCATGCGTTCGCTAGCAATAGCACATCGTTCAAACAACCACACAACTGGCCCTAAGTGTCCCATCGCGGGTGGAAAACACACAACTACAACAGAAAAGATGATACACACAGGCGTTGCCTCTGTAGAGATATTTTACAAGGGGATCCCGTGGCACGCCGTGCCGGTTGGGGGGCTGTGGCTGTGGCTCGTGGCCCGGGTGGGCGGGCGGATGTGGGGGTAGACGTGGGGTTGGTGGTGCGTCCCCTCCTGCCATCCCTGAAGGCCGGTTGATGGGTGCGCGGGTGGCCACCCTGGATCCCGGGGGGGGGGGGGGACGATGGCTCCTTTGCTGGGCTGCGGGAGGAAGGATGGGCTGCGCTTGACCCCCCACCCCCCCGCACGCCCTCCCTCCCCGGGCTGGCTGGGTGGGGGCCGTGGCCCTGGGTTGGCGCCCACGCGGTTTCTCCACCCGTCTGCGTGGCTGTCGCGCGCCCGGTGGGGCTCGCGTGCTGCTGGATGTGGTAGGGCATGCTCGGGTTGGGGGTCCTGGTGCCGGGATTGGCGATGGGGCGGCGTAGGGTTGGTCGCCAACGGGCTTACATTCATAAGAGATTCACACGATTACTGGGTTCTAGATCACAGACCTGAATTGTGTACACTCTACCCCTTTAAATCACTAAGCTTATAGACACCCCCACCCCCGTCCCCCTCTTTCACTGGCCAATAGGCCCCCACATGGTGTAAACCGGAAATACATCTCGCTGACGATGGCACCAGCATATTAGTAATTAGTCTAGATGTTCAATGTATTTCTTGTTGTTGTTTGTGTATGTGTTTCTTTTCTTTCTTCTCTTGTGTTTCTTTTCTGCTGTCCCCCCATTATCCCTTCCTGTTCGCTGCTTTGTCATAATAAAAAGGTATTTTGAATGATCAAAATGGGAGTATGTCAGACTCTCAATGTGAAACATTAAAACTGTTCAGACTATCTGGGCACTTAGACTTCCATTCTCTGTGTCAAACAGCTGAACAGGACAAGTAAAAAAAAAAGATATTTTGCAAGCATAAACAATGAACGTAGGTTCACAGCCGTGTTTCTCTCTCTCGCCCACTCGCTCAGACGACAGATGCTGCGGAGCTGTCCGTCCGCGTGTGAGCGCTCTTCTTCGCGTAAACAAGTGCGAGTGCGCCCCCACTTGGGCGTGAAAGCGCCAGAAACTAAAAGCATGCATTTCAATATAAAAAAGTCAATAATACAATTGAACACACATTGCCATAGGCAGAATGCGAACGTGGCCATTGCTATTAAGAGTTACCGTAATTTCCCGAATATAACGCACATTTTTTCCCCCCAAAATCAACTTGAAAAATCATGGTGCGCATTATAAACGGGTACATGGATGGAGACAGAAATATATATATATTACATATATATATAAAAACCGATTTTTTTTTTTTTTTTTATTGACATGGCACGTTGTGTTGAAGAAATGTATGCGGCGATCCGTTTCCGACTATTACGGTACGTTACGTCACCATTTTGTTTCGGTAATACTTCACTCTGATCGGCCGAATTCTTTAGTCTGTGTTAAATTCTGCTTTTTTCACTCTTCATAAAGCACAGAATTTAGTTTCTTGACGTCATTTGAGTCAACGTTTATTGCAGCTCCGCAACTCGGACCATAACAAACGTAACAACAGACTTCCTGTGTGTGTCCGTCAACTATATCTGTCCGTCGGGAAACTCAAACCCAAATAACAATAGTTCCTATTGTTACTTTCGTGTCGACAGTGCATGAGCTCTCTTGGATTTCCGACTTACGTTCTCACTTTCATTTTACCGTATCAATCCATGGAAGAAACATTATTCATCATGATGAAACGAGCAAGTTATACAGCAGCCTCTAAAAGAAAAGTCACATCTCTTTTCTCCTAGATTCTGGTAAGTTGGAGAAGTTGTCAAATCATATTATTACCGTAAATATTGTCAGTTTATGGTAATGTTTTGAACTACCAATATGCTATGCTTGTGCTGTGTTTCGATATTCAGTAAAATGACATTTATGTATCTGTACACGAGCTCTGTTTTCTTGTTTTCTTCTACTTATTGGTGCTAAAATTAGGGTGCGCGTTATAAACGGGTACAATAATTTCCCCAAGATTCTACAAGTAAATTTGGGGTGCGCCTTATATTCGGGAAATTACGGTATTCAGATAACTATAGCATAAAGAACATGCTAACAAGTTTACCAAACCATCAGTGTCACTCCAAAACACCAAAATAACATGTGAAATGATATCATAATGTGTTGATAATTTCACACATATATCGCTCCTGAGTATAAGTCGCACCCCCAGCCAAACTATGAAAAAAAACTGCGACTTATAGTCTGAAAAACACGATACTCATAGTATGGATGTATATATTAGGAGACTTTTCTTCTGCTACACTGGCCACTAGATAGTACAAAATTAAAATTAAAGAAGATTACTGGTAACGATAATTATTGGTCCGACAATTATCGGTCCGATAATAGGAATTATGACGTCATCCCGATAAATCCAATAACATTTATAATAAGACCGATAATACGTGCTGTTCTGGCTTTGCAGTTTACACAATAGTATGGGAAATCAGTTGACCATTTGCGGGGCATTGCTCCCACCTGCTGGTCAGAATAATTCAATGCACCTATTTTTTGTTACAGTAGTTTGGTTCAATCACTTACACGTTGCGGTGTCTAGCGGTAGCATTGACAGTTGTGAATGCTTACATTTTCGCCTCAGAAATATATGTAAGTATTTTATGTTTACTATTACATATGGATGTGCAAAATATGTTTACTTCTGTGGTGAAGGGTCATATGTACAGAACTTCAGAAGTTGTGTTATAGAAGCCAGCCAATGCTTTAGTAGCTCAAGCTAGTGTGCTATGCTATACATATAATAGTTGTGTATATAAGTGTATTGTGCAGTTTGTTGTATATTGAGTATTGAATATGTGTATTTTTCTGTTGTACTTTCACAATATTAAGAAGAGTGTCTTCCCATAAAAGCTAGAAAAGACCAAGCCTTGTGGTTTATGGAAGTGCATTCATTCTTAGCTGGCCGTCGGGCAGTGGAGAAGTGAAACGCAATGTTTTGTTCATGTCATTATGAAAAATCTGATGAGATGAAAGGCAAATCTTTGTTGAATCCACCACTAGTTTTTTTTTTTTTTAACCCTCCAGGTGTTCAAAAACTCAGGTTATACATTTTTAAAAATTATATATTTATTATCGGTTATCGGTATCGGCTTTTAGGAGCAGGAAGTTATCGATATCGGTATCGGTTTCAAAAAATGGATATCGTGCACCTCTAAAAAAGATCATCAACCAAACTGTGAACAGAACATTTTTTCTATCATACTGACTATATATCAGCTGATAGCGGCCGACCTTGAAAAAAGTCCATATATCAGCCGACCGATATATCGGTTAGTCTTCATAAGAAAGGTCATCACCAAAACAGTGAACGTAACAGTTATCCTATTGAAACAACTACCGTAATTTCTGGTCTATAAGACACTACTTTTCCCCCTCATTATAAATCCTGAGGTTTATAGTCCACTGCGGCTTATTTGTTGATTTATTTGGGTTATTAGGTAACACTTTCTTTGACTGCGACGTTATAAGACTGCCATAAGACCATCATAATTACGACAAGACACAATCATGGGCTTTAATGAATGCTTATGACAAAGGTCATTCAGTGTCATCCGGCAAATTATGTCTCTAACTCGATTTATGTCCATGTCAGACCTTTTACATCCATGCGAAAGTGAGATAATTTGCCAGATGTCACAAAATGACATCCGTCATAAGCATTCATTAATGCTCATGGCAGTGTCATGTCATAAAAAAAGGGCCATCAAAAAATGTTTTTGTAATCGTAATAGAAACAACACTGATTCACATTAAAAAAAAAAAGTAATAATCTTTACTGTGTATCATAAAGAACTCAAGTTTCATCATGACTACCTGCGGCTTATAGTCAGATCTTCTATGTGCATTTTTTTTTTCTTAAGTGTGATAAAATATGGGTGTTCTGGCTAATTATCAGGTGAGGAATTTAAGATTCGTGCACTTCAGACTCATCTATCTGTCTGTCCAGTTAGATAGACACATCAACTCTGCCTATTAATCATAATTAATTTGCAACTTCACTCATAATTCGTCTTCATGGAAGCCCTTCATTGCCCTAAGTGAGATAACAAACAGGATTAAAGGGTTTAATGTGCTTGACTATGGCTCCAGGAAATGATACAGAATGATTGATTGAGACATCAGCACAGGCTTTCAGCATTTGCACCCTGGTTAATGACTCAGGCCTCATTAGAGTCACTGTGTTGATAAACCCGCTATAGCTGTCTTCCATGGACATGGATTACATCCAGTCTGAGCTTGTATGTTTCCCCATTTCCAACAGGTAATCTCGCTTACAACAAAACCCGCAGCTCGGCCCCGGCGAAGCATTTCACAGCAACACACACCATTAATCACTCAGTGAATAAAAGTGGAGCTCTCACTTGTCGCTGTCTTCATAGAAATATTTGCTTCTAGGGCAAGCAGCCAGTGCTAAATGCCGTGAAATGTGCTGGAGCCACATGTTATAGGAGTAGTCAAGTGGAAATGCAGCACAAGGGGAGCACTTTTTGTTTACATTTTCTTGTTCAATTTAGACATGAATGTAGTTAGTAGCGTCTTTTGTGTTGTTTGACTACTCTTTCAGATAACTGGTAGCCTTGGGACTCCAGATATAATCAACTTAATAACTCATTAGCTGCCATTGCTGGCAATAGCTGTCCCAGTCCATTTGAACTGGCAGAGACTGGCTGAACATGACAAATGGGGCATTTTCGTTGAAAAGTCTCGTGAATAAATGCTTAAACCCCTCAATTCTTTATAGATATGGATGCAAAACAGTCTCGATTCTTGGTTAAAAGCATTAAAAAAAACATGCAGTTAGCATTTAGTTTACGTACATATGTCGAAGTACCATGCTAGTCTGCCACACGAGGTCAAAGCTGACAGAGTGAAATCACAGACAAAGAGTTTTTTTTGTTGAAAATTTTCGTGAATAAATGCTTAAACCCCTCAATTCTTTATAGATATGGATGCAAAACAGTCTCGATTCTTGGTTAAAAGAAAAAAAAAAAAACGCAGTTAGCATTTATTTTACGTACATATGTCGAAGTTCGATGCTAGTCTGTTCATCAATGTGCCAGCCACCTTATGCAAACAGAGCTTTTCCGGTGAAAATTCTTGTGAATAAATGCTTAAATCCCTGAATTCTTTATAGATATGGATGTAAAACAGTCTCGATTGTTGGTTAAAAGCAAAAAAAAAAAAACGTGCATGTAGCATTTATTTTACATGAATATGTCGAAGTACCATGCTAGTCTGTTAGTCAATATGGCGGCCGCCATATGTAAACACAGCTTTTCCAGGGAGAATACTTGTGAATAGATATTTTTTAATTTTCTGTTTTGACCTTCAGCGCGATGAGTTTTTTATCTTTTCTCTCAATTTTATTGTTTAATACTTTCCTGAATTTTATTGATCATGAACCATATTTTTCGTTGTTGTAACGCACTTTGAGTAGCTTTTGGGTTTTTGTAAAGGGCTATATAAATAAATTTGATTTGATTAAGCCAAACAAATACGAAAAACGTCATTGAATTCCAGCAAAAGAAACAAATTCTCTAGAAATTAAACCTCTTTCATCCAAAGAGCATGAATGCCCTCTAGTGGAAAAAACATACCTCCTATTATGACATGAATAAGATAGTATCTCCGGTTGTCCGTGGTCAATCGGTGCCAAATAAAAACTGGAGAGAGGTTAAAATCCTTTCGAGTCATGTTGACGGCAGCGCTCTATGTCAAACACTTAATTTTTTATGGTGCTTTAAAGACGCCACATGATTGAGCAGGCCCACGTGATCATAAAATAGCAAGCTTGAGTCTGATTGATACAATGGAATCATGTGATTATTGTTGCGACGCCTCATTGGTGAAGCTGGTACAGCGATTGATTGTTGGCATTTTTCTCAAAAAGTTACTCAAGTAAATGTAACAAAGTAAATGTAACGCGTTACTACCCATATCTCGCAACGAGTGATAAACTTATTGAAATTCACAGCAGAAGGATGAAAATAGTCACACGATTGGACATCTATCATTGCCAACTGATGTGTAAACACAAAAGTGACGCAACATTTGTTGACAGAAATCTAGGGCTGTCAAACGATTAAAATTTTTAATCGAGTTAATTACAGCTTAAAAATTTTTTAATCGCAATTAATCGTAATTCAAACCATCTATAAAATATGCCATATTTTTCTGTAAATTATATATATATTCTGTAAAATAAATTGTTGGAATGGAAAGATAAGACACAAGATGGATATATACATTCAACATACGGTACAAAAGGACTGTAGTGGGCATTTCACTCTACTGTTATTTAAATCTGTCTATGCTGTCCTCACTCCGAAGCGTCTACTTTTTCCAAAGCTAGACAGCTAGTGAACGACGCCTTAATAATTAGACTTCTTCCTTTTTCATCTGATTTATTAATAAAATGGCCTCAAACCATTGTCCTCTTTAGACAGTCGTAAAACTACAAAAAAGAAAATACACAAGCATTGCATTAGCAACAACGTTAGCTTAGCACGCTATACAGGTTCACTAAACATAAACAAAAAGCGTCTCATACAAAAAATAGAACATTTCGCTTACTAACATAATATGTAGATTCTTTACAACAACCATACTTACGGACAAATCTTGTCCAAGGATCATATAAGCACAACATTATCAGCCCGAGACGTCGTGCAGTCATAATGAACTGGAAAGAAAACAATAAACCATGTCGCAAAGCGACCACAAGAGTTCGCTGTTGGACAGCACAAAAAGTCTTGCTGTAGAACTTACCAAAAGGCAGAATATACTTTCTGAGAGGGACGTGTGCGTTAATTGCGTCAAATATTTTAACGTGATTAATTTAAAAAATTAATTACCGCGCATTAACGCGATAATTTTGACAGCCCTACAGAAAATATAACAAAACTCACAGGCTTGTATTCTTTATCCTCTGCAAAAAAATTGCATTAAAAACACTGCATAAAACTCGATTTACACTCTTTTATTCGACGTTATCGTAACACAGTGATGCATTCATTGAAACCTGTTGTCTTCAGCAATAAAAAAAGAATAACACTTGTCAGTTCTGTTAAGATTGTGGAAAACATAAACTGTCCAAAGTTGCTGGAACTGTGTAGGCATTTTCCAGCATGCCTTAAAAAGGAGCGCTTTTTCACATTTGTGTTTACAGTATCAAAGGGACAGCTTCTGGTTGCTTTTGATTCCATCCGGAAGCCAGTTAGCCTGCCAGCCTGGGTAGTGTAGGTGGCTGCATGTCATCTGGTAACATTTTTGCATCCTTGATCCCCTCTTCCCTTCAGGTTTTCCCCCCGGTCTCTGCATCAGTCTTAATAAGGAGGATAATCTGACGTTAATAATGAATGGAGATTTGTGTGTTATGGTTTCAACGCTTGTCTGGTTCTCATTAAGGACACAGCGGATGTTTGAGTGAAAGACGTGCATCTGCTTTCCTCCTGCCTCAGTTGTGGGCTTTAATACGGACCACACTGAAACACCCCTCAAACGTGCAACTTTAAGACCATTTAAATGTTCGTGTGTTGATGGTTACAATGTTGATGTCTCACTGGCTTTATCAATAATTTAAACATATTCTTATTACAACTGGTTCAACAAACCTGTAATGAGAAATTCAAAATGACAGCAGTGCCAAGTGAGCCATAACGGCTTTGCAAAGCTGTTGGGATGACACATACGAGTGGTGCGTGGTTTATTGTACAGATAGTCATACCATGTTGTGGTTGACTGGTTATTGTTTTCCAATAATTGTATTTGTTGGGTTTCATGTATAGTCATTTTCTAGAAAATGATATGAAGCATGACCCATTTTTTGCTTCAATTCAATTAACATTGTGCCGCTCCCTATGGTGACAAGTGGAACAATACAATAGTCTATCACTAAATGGCAGAACGTACATAATGAACTTGTGTATCCACTTTTTAACAGTGGGGGAATGTAACCAAGTACTGTACTAAACTACATTTTTTGTGTATCTGTACTTTACTTGAGTACAAATATCTACGTTTTACTCCACTACTTTTCAAATTGTCACTTGCCTTACACACTATCTTTATTTTGTTTGGTTTTTTTCTCATTGTGAGTTGTCAGTTTTGTTTTCATACCTCCGGTGCAATAGATAAACCTCATGCAACTATACCGTAATTGAGCACAAGAGGCAGCAACACGAGGACAAGCAAAGTTAGGCAGGTGAACAAGATGTTGACCAATAAAAACTAACAGTGAGGGCAGCACACCTTCAGATGGGTGCTGCACACTCTTGTAAAGTAGGTGGGGATATACACCTGATAACTGCTTGCAATCCGCCATTAAGCTAAGTTATGGAGGGGTTTTTTGAGCTTGTTCAGCTTCTGTTTACAGTGCAGCCATTTTTATTACTTGTTTTTTTCCATTCTGCACAGTTTTAAATGAAATTGAGAACTGAGTGAATTTTGTGGTTCTTTCTTTGAATATTAGCTCAGATCTCTGTGAATATAATATACATGTATATGGCGGAAAACACTCAAGTAGAGATGTCCCAATCTGATATTTGGATTGGATCAAACGCCGATATGGGCAAAAAAAATGCGCATCGGATCGGCCGGCACGGAAAATTTCCGATCCAGACTTCCGATCCAGTTTTTTTGAAGTCCAGTCCGGGTTTTCCAGCGCACCGATTTACATAATCCATTCCAGTTTTTACTTCTGATTCCCTAAAATTCGGTCCGCATTTTACGACACACCTTCAACACACTACATTATCGTCTCCCAATTTACGGAGAGACTTTACCGGTAAGAATGTCAGCTGTGTTGGATCATTTCACCTTAAAGGACGACAAAGACAAAGAGGCAGAATGCAACATATGCCACAATAAAGTCAAGCGTGGTGGTAAAGCTGTAAGAAGTTTTAATACAACCAACCTAATCAAGCATTTAGCGAAATACCACCACAAACAATATAAGGAGTATGTTAAGAAAACCGAAGACAAAAAGAAAGGTCCTACGCAACTAACACTGGCAGAAACTTTTGCTATGTGTGACAAACTGGCACTCGACAGTCCCAAAGCCCAGGGAATAACAAGAGTCATTGCCGAAGAATTCATTCTGGATGACGAGCCATTATCTGTCGTGAGTAAAGATGCACCATCCAACACTTAGAACCACGGTACAACATGCCCAGCCGTCATTACATCCTTGAGCGATTCGGCCGTGGAAGATTCTACAACGATTCACAAACATCCAAATTCCGATTATTGAAATATGTCAAGTAAAGCGGAACTAATACACAGCGCGGTCTTCGGGACGCAATGAGAAACGGACTGAATTGCGTCCCAAGAGTAAACATGTCATAGACCCGGGTAATGCCAATGCTCAACTCACGGCTTTAGCTCAACTCATGCCGCTAGATAAAAAACACAATACCTGACTGCTGCTGACAGCTGCTACAAACTACGTCAACATCGTTTTACTGTAGATAATAGATATCATATGAATATAGAACTAGATGCAAAATGACAGACTCGACGACGTTAGCAACATTGAAGTATTGAAAACTAGATGCGTTAGTAAACAGCCGCCATCTTAAAGCAGGAGACTTCCCTAGTAGGCTGTTGTAGTGAACCTTCCAAGCGAACCTAATTAACCTTTTATCTAAAATACTCCTAAATCGGCAAAATCTTGACTTGAATCCATCTTCAAAACAGTTTTAAAACTTTCACATGTCGAAAGTTGACAGAAGGGAAATTATGGAATAACGGGAGCAATTTTAACAACTTTAACAGTTGATTCACAACATTAAATTAATTGAATGTAGTTTAAAGCTGCTGATACAGAATGGGGACTTGAGTATTTTATTTACTGTTTCAAAATATTAACTTGATACTGAAATAGTCATTTATTTAAACCTGAGAGGCTTTTTATACAATTTTTGTAACTAATGCACGAAACATTAAAAGCATCTAAAAGCTTGGGGGGTTTGTGGGATTTTCCACTTAGGTTGTTTGTGTGTTTTGCTTTTTTTTAAGACAGTTTACAATATTATTTGCACATTTTACTGACTGACTATGCCATTTCTGTTTGTTATTTATAATTTTTTGTGTTTGTCACTGAATAAACAGGTCAGTTTCTTGTTACCAACCATTGTGTGTTATTCAAACTCACCTAATTCAGTAGGCTAGTTGTTATCAAGAGTACTAAAATCCTTTTCAACATGAGTCTGACAACTAAGTAAGGAGGCTAAATAACTTTAAACTTTAACACATGCTCAGATAGGCCGGTATCAGTATCAGCCAGTATCGGTATCGGATCGGAAGTGCAAAACAATATCGGTATCGGATCGGAAGTGCAAAAACCTGGATCGGGACATCCCTAATTTTATGACTAGATAAATCCTAGGCAAATCCTTACTCCATGGACTGTTTCAGCAAGTAGAGCCATAACCACTCATTAAATGAAAGATGACTTTGCATGAAAAACTTCAAGAAGAATGGTAACGAGTGACGTCACATGTGCTGAGAATGAGGTCACCAGGTCAGAAGCGGAGCAATGCCAGAAGTCCTTTTTTTATCTGGTGATGTCAAGACACAAAACAGAGCAAACAAGACCTGGGATGTTGGAGCGTCTGGGATGTATCAAAACAACAAAGTGAGAAGGTCATGCCAACTGGAAATTTATGGTGTGAGTCGAAGGGGGGTTGCTGCTGGGACTGAATCTTGTTAGTGGGAAAACACAACTTCAGGACGCTAACTCAGGACGATCATCAAAGTAAATTAACAGTAAGAGAAAGTTTGGTAGCTAACCGGTTGCCCATTCAGCTCTAACATCTAGTCTATTTTGAACAGGGAGCGCGAAAGATTGCTAGTAGTTCATAATTTTGAACAAACAATTATTATTATTCTTGGGCCGGCACATAGTTTGATGTCTGTATGTAAAATGGCCGATAAATAAGGATTAACTGTACAATCTAGCAACATTAAAATGTGTTTATGTGTTTTACCTAGTGAAAGAATCAGCACCTCTGCTCCCGGGATCATTTTTTCCCATGGAAAGGCTAATGTGCTGCTGAGGAAGCAAACAAGGGCCGACCTCAGATTGAGCACAATAATGTAAAGCAGCTGCTCGCTCTCGTGGAACTCGGCGTGACCCTTTGCCTGGCTGTGAACACGGCGGAGGCAGCAAGAATGTACATGAGGTGATGACCTGTTTCTAACAGTAGCGCAGCACTCCATGTCAGACTTGCCCGCGCCACGCTGTGCATGTAGATTCGGAGCCAACACAGTGAGAAACAATGAAAGTGCAAATTGATGAGTGTTTTTACAGGCTATGCTAAGTGAGATGTACTGTACGTGTGTTTTTTCCAGCCCTGGCACGGACGGTGTAATGTATGTCAAGTAGTTAAAGATTAATGGTGTGCAAAGACATAATAAAATCAACACTTGTTGCACTCTGTTTGCCTACTTGGGTGCATTTAAAAAGAAGTTATTGTAACTCCTCCGAAGGCAATCATGAGACCATCTGCGTCATCAAGTGTGTGTCGCTCATCACGTATTTTTCAAGTGGTTTCAAGTACATTTAACATCCAGGGTTTCCCCTACATTTAACAGATTGTGGCAGACCGCCACACCAAAATAAAAGCAAATGAGATTTTTTTTTTTTTTAAGGCCGTTTCTAACTAGCAGCAGCCTAGTGTGAAGTGTTTAGCGGCAGCCTATTCATTGTGCATTGTAATGTCCGTAACTATGCGCAGCCCCCAAAAGAGACGATCGGACTGGAGAGCTGTGACGTAGAGGGAAGCGAGTAGGAAGAATGGGAGAACGGACGAGATAGCGAAAGATAGCAGTTGCATGTCGCGGCAGCCCGCTGTTATTTTTTTTCTTTATTATTGTTGCCACAACAAAGTGGGTATAGTGAAGTGAGGTTTACTCTCGGGACGCGATGCGGTCCGTTTCTCATTGCGTCCCGAAGACCGCGCTGTGTATTAGTTCCGCTTTACTTGACATATTTCAATAATCGGAATTTGGATGTTTGTGAATCGTTCTCGAATCTTCCACGGCCGAATCGCTCAAGGATGTAATGACGGCTGGGAATGTTGTACCATGGTTCTAAGTTTTGGATGGTGCGTCTTTACTCACGAGAGATAATGGCTCGTCATCCAGAATGAATTCTTCAGCAATGACTCTTGTTATTCCCTGGGCTTTGGAACTGTCGAGTGCCAGTTTGTCACGCATAGCAAAAGTTTCTGCCAGTGTTAGTTGCGTAGGACCTTTCTTTTTGTCTTCGGTTTTCTTAACATGCTCCTCATATTGTTTGTGGTGGTATTTCGCTAAATGCTTGATTAGGTTGGTTGTATTAAAACTTCTTACAGCTTTACCACCACGCTTGACTTTATTGTGGCATATGTTGCACTCTGCCTCTTCGTCTTTGTCATCCTTTAAGGTGAAATAATCCCACACAGCTGACATTTTTACCGATAAAGTCTCTCGGTAAATTGGGAGACGGTAATTAAGTGTGTTGAAGGTGTGCCGTAAAATGCGGACCAGATTTGGGGGAAACCGAAGCAAAAACTGGAATGGATTATGTAAATCGGTGCGCTGGCAAACCCGGACCGGACTTTAAAAAACTGGATCGGAAGTCTGGATTGGAAATTTTCCGTGTCGGCCGATCCACATTTTTTTGCCCATATCGGCGTCCGATCCGATCCAAATATCGGATCGGGACATCTCTACATAAAATGCTTTGAGACAGCTGAATTTAAGACGTATTTTGGGAGGAATGTTTGTCGTTTGCCATGTAGCTATACACAGTCACTAGTATGACTTAAAAAAAAATTGATTTGAAGCCTTACTTGACATTGAAAACACCTTTACGGCCAACCGCATTGCACATTCCCGCAGAACTAATGCTAGCGGAAATACAATATCGTTACCTTATCCAAAGTTATAGAGCAGCATGTCAACAACAACCACTTCATCAGCTTTTTTTAATCTTTTATAACATGTACACAGCCTTTTACTCACAGTTATGGGAAATAGTCCTCTCACCATGTGTATTAGCTTAGTTTAGCGGTAGTAGTTACCAGTAGCACCAAGCCCCCCCCCCCCAAAGTTGGCAGTGCTGACGAGTTCGGGTCGGGTGTGGTGGTTACAAGCCACACTAAACCACACGGTTGCTAACCGTTATATGCTATTGTTTAGCCCCAACTGGATTCATTACCTTATTACTATTCATCCTTCATACAGCCGCTGGAAACAGAAATGTTTCATTCATCTGATTTCACGGCACTGTACAGGTGTGCGCTGGTCTTCATTGGAAACGCAGCGCTGGTCCTCACTCCTTACTATAAGTACCCTTACAACGTACTGACGACATCATTTACCAAGGGGACACCTTGTGTAGAAGTAGCAAAGCCTTTCTGGCACACGCATATACGGTTTGGCTTTAAATAAATGTCTTACTCTTTCCTGTATTTTATTTAACTTTCAGCAAAATGATACCCCCAAACTACTTCTCATCATTCACTCTCACCCTTTCGCCGTCAATGCCAATCACACAGAAGGGCGCTGATTAAATCAGCCTGTTCTAGCTATCGGCACAAAAGCAAGCACTTAGCGCTCTGACACCAAAGGACAAATGACTCTTCAACTCCTCTCCAGAGGGCGTGTTTCAACCCTTTTAATTACGCGTACATCTGGAAATCGGCAACAAGAAGTGTTTAAGGATTCCTTTAAGTAATTGATTCTTTAAATAGCTCAGCAAAGCGTTCAAGGCAACTATTTTAAACAGTATCATTTGCAAAAATGACTCTTAATTACATAATAATGGTAATGATCACACATTGTTGACAGCTGCCAGAGGTTGAGAATCGGAGAGTACTTGTTTCAGGCGCTTCGTTGAAGGGTGACGCAGGTCACAGTCAGATAAAGAAGCTCTGTCACAAGAAAGTGTAATGTATGGAGGTGGGAGGCCCTTCAGCTGTGGCTGCTCTTTGCTTCATGTTTTTTATGTAGTCCTCCCGACTTGATACGTCCACAGATCTCGGATCACTTCTGTTCACCCCCATGTATCTTGAAGCGTTGGCATTTGCTTGACTTCCAGTTTATTCTATTTTTACTGTCCTGTATGTTGTTCTTCAGTTGTAAAAATGTGATGGCCTTTTGACAACCCTCTTAAGTGCCATGCTCTGGCCATTCTTTGCTTGCGGCAACATTTTTTGGATGCGCATTTTCACGGAAGGCCATCTCAAGAGACTTCAGGTCAGCGAGGCGAACTACAATAAGTTTTTCTTAGAGTGCTAGAGGGAAGGTTAAGATGAGTTCAAGTGCAAAACTGTCAACAACTTGTTGGGTTGTGTTTTAGATGCTGTATACGATTGTGAATTTCAAAGATCATTCATCCATCTACTTTTGAGAGACTGGTACGAGTAAACAAAACTTTTCATGTAAGGTGGAACAGTCGATAGCAGAGAGATCTCTTTCAGCACTCGACCTTTGTGAGCACATGAAAAAAAATTAAAAAAACGTTTGGTCTATTATTAATGCAATTTTAGATAGATGCTCTGGTTGGGCAATCTGGCCCCCGAAAATCTAGATTTTTATTATTTTTCGATATCGTCCGATCTCTATTGTTTTAACATTTTTAAAACTTGTGCTTATAGCCGATGTCATTTTGTGTTATTCGGAAAAATTATCTCACTTTTGAATGGATGTAAAAGATCCAAGCTTGACATAAATGGAGTTAGAGACATAATTTGCTGGATGACACTTAACGACATGTCAGAAGCATTCAGTAATCCCCATGATAGTTTCATGTCGTAATTATGACGGTCTTATGACAGTCATATGACGCCGCTGTCAAATAAAGTTTTACCTATTAACCCAAATAAATCAATAAATAAGGCACACTGGACTATAAGCCGCAGGATTCAAAATGAAGGAAAAAAGTAGTTTATAATCCAAAAATTACGGTACCTATAAACTAAATTACCAGTGCATAAAAAAGCATCTTAGCTCAAACAAAAACATACCTTATGTTGGTCTTAACAGGGAGCAGCTAGATTCATTCATGTTACATAAGTTATGTCATATTCACTGTTGCCACTAGAGGGGAGTGTACCCACCCAAATGAATAAAACTTGATGCAAACACTTGTAAAACAAACCACTACAACGTCATTCTAATTAAACGAATACTTGACTCAGTAAAATTTGATTCGAAGCTTTTTGAACCGAATTACACAAGTTAATCGATTAATCGTTGCAGCACTAAAAGAGAGAATTTCACTCTGTTGCTACCCAGAAATATTCGCGAAGACAATGACCACGCACCTAGCATCCCCTTTAAAGTCACATCTCGTACAGAGACATCTTTTTGCTGGAAATTTTTTCGTGCATGGCTTGAACATTGACACTGCTATGCTAGCGACACCATCTTCATCTGTTCACTGTAGGTTGAGTTTCGATATTTCGTCATCAAAATTGTAGCTAATTAGCTCCAGTGTTGGGAATACTTACTAGTTACTGAAATTATTTTTTTCAGTAACGGGGTAATCTAACCTATTTTTTTTTTCCCGCCGTTACAACGCCGTTACCGTTACTGACGGTCAAAAGCGGTACGTTACTTACTTTGAATAAATTGAAGAAACTACCAGCCTCTGTTTATTTGTCATCCGAGAATTGGGGTGCGTTCAGGTTCATGGCAAAAAAAAAAATAGTAAACACTCATAGCCTACCTTTGCAAAAACGATGGAGTTGCCGTTTGATACGGTCATGTGTAGGTCCTGCACCCATCCGCAGCAAAACTGTTCGTAGCTTTGTAGCGATTTGTAATTTCGGAATCGCTTATGAGTTTAGTAACATACACCAAACAATAAATACAGCAGAATGTCCATTTCGCGTAATTGTGGAAGGCCGTCGACATTTTTACTCCATTGGTCTTCGGCTTGCCCGTAAGGGTCAACATTGTTCAACTCCTTAAGTTTGGTCACATATCTGTTCTTCGCCTTAGTAACGAGTTTGTCTCTTTATCGAACTGGCAAGTTAAAGTTTAATGTCCCGCGAGGCAGACCTGCTTCCAATATGGCTGCGTTGTTGTCAAATCTCACGTGATCCCCCATTCTGTGACCTAAACGCTCGACCCTAATAGCGCACGTACTTCAGAGCCGGTTTTGTATCTGTTGTGTTGTAATGTGTGTGTTATTGTTTGAATTTAAAAAATAAATGAATATTCATTCATTTTCCATGCCGCTTTTCCTCACGAGGGTCGCGGAGTTGCTGGAGCCCATCCCAGCTAACTACGGGCAGTAGGCAGGGGACCCTGAACTGGTTGCCAGCCAATTGCAGGGCACAAGGAGACATACAACCATTCACGCGCACACTCATACCTACGGACAATTTAGAGTGTTCAATCAGCCTACCATGCATGTTTTTGGGATGTGGGAGGAAACCGGAGTTCCCGGAGGAAACCCACGCAAGCACGGGGAGAACATGCAAACTCCACACAGGAAGGCCGAAGCCCGGGATTGAACCCTTGATCTTAGAACTGTGAGGCAGACGTGCTAACCACTCAGCCACCGTGCCGCCTAATAAATGAATAAATAAATTTAATTTAAAAAAAAAAAAACTTCAAAGCCGGTGTTTTCACACACAAACCGGAACAGCGCAACAGGCAAACACACACGCGCAAAACAGATGCACAGGGATATGATGGCAGAGCATTCAGAGGAAAATTTGTCTTTTATGATGTGGAGATATAAACCCTATTTCAAGTTGGTCAAAATTAAAGGAAAGAACATCATGTAAAGTGTAATTTATGTCCCGGGGCAAAGCTTTTGTCGACATCTGTGGTAAGCAATTCAAATCTGTTTATTATTTGTTACACTTCAAGTGTATGATAAATATGTTGCTGGTGAAGTGCAATAAATATTACAAGGTTCTATAACATAACTACCTGCCTGGTCTTCTCTATTCAACTGACTCGAATACTGCTCAGAAAATTTCGGATTCTGTGACATGCAACAGCTTCTTTTTAAAGTAACGGAAATAGTTACTTTCCCTGGTAACTAGTTACTTTTACAATAGGCACGGCAAGGCAAGGCAAATTTATTTATATAGCACAATTCAACACAAGGCAATTCAAAGTGCTTTACATCACATGAAGATCATAAAAATCACATTTAAATCAATGCAACGTAAAAACCAAGACAATCAAAATCGGAAATAAAATTATCCATAAAAATCGCATTTAAACACAAATAGAAAAAAATAAATAAATTAAAATTATATTATATTAAATTAAAAAATAAATAAAAATAAAATAAAAAACTACTACTAATAATAATAATTGAAATCAGCAATGGAGATAAGCACAACAGGAATAGAAAGCAAGTAGATTGAAATATATTGACAGTTATGGATATGCAATGCTAAACAAAAGCATTATTAGCCCTGATTTAAAAGAGCTAACAGTTTGAGCATACTTCAGACGTTCAGGTAACTTGTTCCAGAGGTGAGGAGCATAATAACTAAATGCTGCCTCACCCTGCTTGGTTCTTGTTCTTGGAACATGCAGGAGACCGGTTCCAGACGACCTTAGGGGTCTAGATGTCTCATAGGAATCTAACAAATCAAACATGAATTTTGGTCCAAGGCCATTAAGTGTTTTGTAGACGAGCAGTAATATTTTATAGTCTATCCTTTGACTCACTGGAAGCCATTGTAGCGATTTCAAAACCGGTGTAATGTGGTCCAGCTTCCTTGTATTTGTGAGGACTCTGGCTGCAGCATTCTGTACTAGCTGCAGCTTCCTGACTGATTTTTTATCAAGACCCGTAAATATACCGTTGCAATAGTCCAATCTGCTGAAAAGGAATGCATGCATAGGTTTTTCCATGTCTTGTTGAGTCAGAAGCCCCTTAATTCTGGTTATATTTTTTAGGTGGTAATAAGCAGATTTAGTGACGGACTTTAGATGGCTATCAAGTTTTAGGTCTGAGTCAATAATTACGCCAAGGTTTCTGACTTGATTTGTAGCTGTAAGTGACATTGTGCCAAGTTGCCTGCTTATCTTTGACCTGTCCTTTTTTTGGCCCAAAAATGATCACCTCTGTCTTCTCCACATTTAACTGGAGAAAATTCTGGCACATCCATTCATTGATTTGATGAATGCATTTACTCAGGGAGACTAAAGGACTATAATCATGTGGGGACACAGAAATGTACAGTTGTGTGTCATCTGCATAGGCGTGATAGGAGATGTCGTACTGTTCCATTATCTGAGCTAAGGGAAGCATATAGATGTTAAATAAGAGTGGTCCAAGAATTGACCCTTGAGGGACTCCACACGTGAATTTGGTTCGTTCTGACTGATGGTTTCCGATCGACACAAAGAAATCCCTATCATGTAAATAGGATGTGAACCACTGAAGAATAGTGTCAGTAAGCCCTACCCACTGTTCCAATCTGCTGAGTAGTATATTGTGTCTGCATGTCTTGTGTCTAACTCAGTTACTTTTTGGAAGAAGTAGTGAGAAACTATAACTAATTACTTTTTTAAAGTAACGTGCCCAACACTGATTAGCTGTTGCTGTTCAACTTTTCATATATTGTTCAAGTTTGCCTCCTTTTGTTACAACCACATTTCTTCAAGTGACTTCCCTTTCAAAATGTTATTCAAGTAATTTTATGGAGCTGTCACTTCTTTAAACATTTTACTCGCAAAACCTGCTGTGTAAGTATCCCATTAAGGACTTAATGATCCCTCAAAGGATTAATGCATTGGCCAGTGTGTCCATGCAGGCTGATGATTTATGTTTCCCGACTTAATAAATGTTAAACTACAAGACCTTTTCTTTAACGATCCTCAATTAGTGGCCCTCCGTTGTTGTCCCCCCTTCACTTTACATTACCAGAACTACATTTATGCTGTAAGATAGTGAAAAGTAGGACAGAGACAATACAGAGTGGAGCCTCTTGAGCTTTTATGCATAAATGTGACTGTGATAAGGTTTCCGTGGCGATGGACTGCAATTAGCATGTTGTCTCTCCTCCCGGGAGAGGAAGTCACTC
This sequence comes from Corythoichthys intestinalis, assembly GCF_030265065.1. Taxonomy (NCBI): domain Eukaryota; kingdom Metazoa; phylum Chordata; class Actinopteri; order Syngnathiformes; family Syngnathidae; genus Corythoichthys; species Corythoichthys intestinalis. The sequence continues at coordinate 10,868,253 of NC_080399.1, read as the reverse complement.
ACCCTTGTGTACAGAGTGACTAAGGTGACGTAATGTCAGTTCACAGTCGGTTGAATTTAATAGCACCAGGTAGTACTTGCATAGTAATTATTGCCACAAATGTCTTTTGTTCTGATCCCGTGTAAATCTGTCACAAGTGTCATCATTAATCTACAGGTGTAATAACAAAAACACACCAGCCTTTGTTTGATTTAGTGTATTGATTGGCTCACATCTTGGAATTCTGTTTTTATTTCAACAAGCAGCTTCGCATGTATTTGAAGTATATTCCAATTGTGTTTTTATTACTTTTTAACTCACTGACTGCCATTGACGGTGCTACACGAACCAGAGTTGCTCTAAAAATGAACCATTGTGTTGTTTTTTTTTTTCTTCCTAGTCAGAGGGGGGTAGAATATCCAAATATTTTACTCAAGTAATAGTAGCGTTACTTCAAAAAAATATTACTCAAGTAAGAGTAAAAATAGTATTCCACAGAATGTACTCAAGTACAAGTAAAAAAAACTATCCAGTGAAAAGAGTACTCAAGTAATGAGTAACATTTTGCGTAACTGCTTATTTTTGTTTTATTTTATTTTTTTAAACAATGGTATTTCTTTTGATTTTGAGTCTAATTCAAAATTTTGAAATATCTTTCCTCCAAAAAAAAACAACAAAAAAAAAACGATCGATCGGTTCCGATCACGTCATTTTCAAAGTATCGGAATCGTTAAAAAAATATCGGACATGCCTTTTTTATATATATACTGTATATATATATATATTTTTTTTTTAATTAAATCGTTTTCTAATTGTATTTAACGTTAGACAAAATGTCTTACACTCATCCAGTCTCTCTAGTTTTGGCTTAAAGTGGGGCTGTCAAATTTATAGTGTCAACGGCGGTAATAACATTAAAATATTCAACGCAATTAACGCATGCGCTGCACTACCCACTCACGCGTTGTCGTGTCCAATTTATCATGGCACCGTGTTACGTATACATAGAACTAAAAGGCAACGTAAAATGAGTAGAGAGAATTTTGGCATTCTTTGAAGCCTTTTATTAATTGGCTAAAGACTTACAATCCCTCTCTCAATGATCAGAAATATCATGTGAAGTAATGTGGGGAAGAAAGGTAGTAGTAGATCATTTTCTTATCATCCTATTTTATTTCCCAACGCTGAGAAGATATATCAATTGGTACCCTTATGCACAGTCATGGTTGCACTTCCCATCATGCATTTGGGCAGAAGTTAAATGGCTGAATTATCATTTACTGAAAGCTCATAAAAATCCACTAGATAGCAATATTTAGTCACAATATATAATATCACATTTGTCCTTTAAGAATTACAAGTCTTTCTATCCGTGGATCCCTCTCACAGAAAGAGTAAATGCCATCTTGAGGATTTATTGTCATAATAAACAAATACAGTACTTATGTACTGTATGTTGAATGTATATATTCGTCCGAGTTTTATTCATTTTTTTCTTAATGCATTGCCAAAATGTATATGATCGGGAAAAATTATCGGGAATGATTGGAATTGAATCGGGAGCAAAAAAAAAAAAAAGCAATCGGAGGTGGAAATATCGGGATCGGCAGATACTCAAACAAAAACGATCGGATCGGGAGCAAAAAAACATGATCGGAACAACCCTAGATGCAAGTCAACTCATGCATCTGCAGGTTCCATGAGATATATATATATTTTTCTTTTTTACAAATTTGAAAAAAAGGTTTCATTAACACCTTATTTTTCAAATTTTGTGATTCTCTGACAATTTCTTCATATTGCAGGCATTAAACGGTTAAACTCCGGTGCGACTTATATATGTTTTTTTCCCTCTTCGTTGGGCATTTTATGGCTGTTACGACTTATACTCAGGTGCTACTTATAGTCTGAAAAATACGGTACGTAACCTGATTGTTAATACCAGTAATAAAGTAGGTAATAGAACATAATACAAAGGAAATTGGAAAAATAAAATATCTTACCTTCTTCCTTTTCAAAATGATGCCTAACGCCATGTTACTCTTCGTGACACAAAAACGTGAGGAGACTTGTGTTTTAATGTGCTACTAATGTAGTAAACCGTGTGTAGCTTAAAAAATACTTTGAGACAAAAAGCAAGGAGAATTGTGCTCCTTTGGCAAAGACGTCAAACCCAGTATAACAACAACAACACCGTGCACGTCATCGTACTGCGACACCCAGATTGAAACATCATCAACAATAGGCCAATTTTGCTTTTTATGTAAGAAACATCAAGTCGGTGAACATGATTTGCTTTTGGGGTCCACTTGTTGCAGTTCACATCTTACCCCCCTGCCTTGAGTTTGATAACTTTGCACTGGTGAGATAATTCAGCTTTAGCTTACCCATCTTCAACTGTAAACAGCGCCGCCTTTTAAGTAATTAATTTTGTTTAAACATACTGTTCAGCAACAACAACAACAAAAACTGTGCCCAGTCATTAATTTGAGCTAATCTCCTTTGCAGTTTTCAATTATTTTGCCTCTTAGTTCGAAAAATACAGATTTTTCACAACTGAGCTGCTGTTATAATTTGTGGTCTACTTGCGATAGCAACACAAAAACATATGTCCGCCAAAAAGCCAGTCTCCTTTCTATGCCCGATAGCTGTCTATCAAACTGATGAAAAATACAAATTAGGAGTCATAATAGTAGAAAAGGGGTTTCTTTTGCGAGCTGCAAACAGAAAAGGGCGCTTTTGTGCATTAACTTGGCTTTACTTCTGTTACAGCAGGGGTGTCAAACTCATTTTTTATTAAGGGTCACACTGTAGTTATGGTTTCCCTCAGAGGGCCATTTTGATTGCCAACTAACACTGCAAAAAAAAAAAAAAAAATCTGCTTCACCAAAAAAATAAATCTTATCACACCTAAAATAATTTATTTTTTACATCTTTAATAGGCAGATTTATTTTTTACTTGTTATCAAATTTATCTTATAAAATTTATAAAATTTTTAGGGCTGTCAAACGATTAACATTTTTAATCGAGTTAATCACAGTTTAAAAATTAATGAATCGTAATTAATCCCAGTTCAAACCATCGATAAAATATGCCATATTTTTCTGTAAATTATCGTTGGAATGGGAAGATAAGACACAAGACGGATATATACATTAAACATACTGTACATAAGTGCTGTATTTGTTTATTATCACAATAAATCAACAAGATGGAATTAACATTAACATTCTGTTAAAGCGATCCATGGGTAGAAAGACTTGTAGTTCTTAAAAGATAAATGTTAGTACAAGTTATAGATAGTGATAGTGATTGAAAATTTTTTACAAATTTTAATAAAATGAAAACATTAAGAGAGGTTTTAATACAAAATTTCTATAACTTGTACTAACATTTATCTTTTAAGAACTACAAGTCTTTCTATCCATGGATCACTTTAAGAGAATGTTAATAATGTTAATGCAATCTTGTTGATTTATTGTTATAATAAACTAATACAGTACTTATGTACCGTATGTTGAATGTATATATCCGTCTTGTGTCTCATCTTTCCATTCCAACAATAATTTACAGAAAAATATGGCATATTTTATATATGGTTTGAATTGTGATTAATTACGATTAATTAATTTTTAAGCTGTAATTAACTGGATTTAAAAATGTATTCGTTTGACAGCCCTATTCTTAACTATTTATTAACAATCAAAAATTGCCGATTCATTTAATCGTTTCCAATTAACCGTGGCAGTGCTTTTTATAAAAAAAAAAAAAAAAAAAATTGGAATTTTCGGGGTATTTTCGCAATAAACTTAACTCTTTCACTGCCATTGCCAAAGATAGCCTTCCAGTCACTTTTTTTTTTTTTTTTTAATTCACCTATTAATTTAAATGAGTTTGGACGTCTACTAGTGATAATCTCCAATGCCACCCCCCATATCAAATGGATTGGACGTCTATCACCATCAATAGCAGCCATTGAGTTAAAGTCTATTCAAGTGATGTGTTTTTGAGGGCCACGTAGAACCATTAAGTGCACCGGATTTGAAACTTGTGGTTCACAGTATTCTACTTCTGTTAAAGATATGGAATTCTCCTGGATCTTCCCAACACTTCGCATCACAGCTGCTTCTATTTATCCTGGCATACAATTAAGGAAGGTCGTTCAAAACGGTCCAAAAGAAGAAAAAAGAAAGTTGCAAATCTCAAACACACGAGCTCTTTAAGTGGTGATTAGGGGAATCAATGATTTGACCCTAGTAAAAGTCAGGAGCTGCTAATGTGCTTGGGTCAAAGCCAAACCTCCACTGCCTGCTTCCATGTCTTCAAGATCAGTTTGTTTCCAAAATAACTTTTTTTCCATGACGTCACATGAAGTTCCTGAAAGTTCAAACATAGTAACGTTTTCCCTGCTGGAAATTCAAACATACGTAGTCAACATGATCATAGAGGGGGCTATTAATGGACTTTTCTGTTGTTTGGATGACTAAAACACTGTTTACAAGCTGTCGATGTGTATCTCTCAGTATCTTTGTCCAGTCACAATTACAGTGTTGTTTTTGGCAGCCGCTTTAATTTTTTTCTAAGTCTTTCGGACTTATTAGTCATTTTAGCCATTTCAAAATTTTTTCGTCTTCGTCTAGTTTTAGCCAATTAAATCTCATACAAATTTTGTCTAGTTTACTCAAAATGTTTTCGTCTGCAAAATTCAAAAGTTTTTGGTCAAAAATAAGGTTTCCAACAATTTCGAATGACAGACGAGCACGTATTGTTGCAAGGACAACCCCAACTTTGTGATAATAATATTCACTCAACAGGAAACGCAGTACATTATTTTCAACTAAGCCCACCTAAAAGCCGTATGTAAAGAAATGTATGTATCTATGTAAAGAAAAAAAAAAAGTCAGAGCGTTTAAGAGGATTCTCGCCATGCTAAAGTTCTTGCTAATGCTAACGCGAATGCTACGCTAATGCTACGAGTTACATTTAGTGTGTGATGATCACTCTGCAGAAATCTTACCATGTGTTTCGAGTAGGTATGTGCCGGTAAGACATTTTGACGGTATGATAACCTTCAGCAAAAAATATCGCGGTTTCACAGTATTACGGTATTGCAGTTGTTGCTCTAAAATGTGTTATTTTGAGATGTATGGGTTTTTTTTTTCCCCCATTGAACAGGATTTTTAAATTTATCTCAATACATTTGCAAATTGGAACATCAACATGAATATAATGTTAAAATAAATAAAATGAAAATATATAACTGAAATAGTTTAAATAAAATTGAAATAAATAGAGTTTACAGATTATCTGGGTTAATATTATAAATGTCCCGATCCGATATTTGGATCGGATTGAACGCCGATATGGGCAAAAAAATGCGCATCGGTATCGGATCGGCCGACACGGAAAAATTCCCATCCAGACCTCCGATCCAGTTTTTTTTTTTGAAGTCCGGTCTGGGTTTTCCAGCTCCCCGATTTACATAATCCATTCCAGTTTTTGCTTCGGTTTCCCTAAAATCCGGTCCGCATTTTACGGCACACCTTCAACAAACTACATTACCGTCTCCCAATTTACTGAGAGACTTTATCGGTAAAAATGTCAGCTGTGTGGGATCATTTCACCTTAAAGGACGACAAAGATGAAGAGGCAGAGTGCAACATATCGCACAATACAGTCAAGCGTGGTGGTAAAGCTGTAAGAAGTTTTAATACAACCAACCTAATCAAGCATTTAGCGAAATACCACCACAAACAATATAAGGAGTATGTTAAGAAAACCGAAGACAAAAAGAAAGGTCCTACGCAACTAACACTGGCAGAAACCTTTGCTATGCGTGACATACTGGCACTCGACAGTCCCAAAGCCCAGGGAATAACAAGAATCATTGCCAAAGAATTCATTCTGGATGACGAGCCATTATCTCTCGTGAGTAAAGACGCACCATCCAACACTTAGAACCACGATACAACATGCCCAGCCGTCATTACATCCTTGAGCGATTCGGCCGTGGAAGATTCGAGAACGATTCACAAACATCCAAATTCCGATTATTGAAATATGTCAAGTAAAGCGGAACAAATACACAGCGTGGTCTTCGGGACGCAATGAGAAACGGACCGCATTGCGTCCCAAGAGTAAACATCATGCTTGTCATAGACCCGGGTAATGCCAATGCTCAACTCACGGCTTTAGCTCAACTCATGCCGCTTGATAAAAAACACAAGAATACCTGACTGCTGCTGACAGCCGCTACAAACTACGTCAACTTCGTTATACTGGAGATAATAGATATCATATGTATATAGAACTAGATGCAAAACGACAGACGTGACTGCGTTAGCAACATTGAAGTATTGAAAACTAGATGCGTTAGTAAACAGCCGCCATCTTAAAGCAGGAGACTTCCCTAGTAGGCTGTTGTAGTGAACCTTCCAAGCGAACCTAATTAACTTTTATCTAAAATACTCCTAAATTGGCAAAATCTTGACTTGAATCTATCTTCAAAACAGTTTTAAAACTTTCACATGTCGAAAGTAGATGGAAGGGAAATTATGGAATAATGGGAGCAATTTTAACAACTTTAACAGTTAATTCGCAAAATTAAATGAATTGAATGTAGTTTAAAGCTGCTGATACAGAATGGGGACTTGAGTATTTTATTTACTGTTTTAAAATGTTAACTTGATACTGAAATAGTCGTTTATTTAAACCTGAGAGGCTTTTTATACAATTATTGTAACTAATGCACGAAACATTAAAAACATCTAATACCTTGGGGGGTTGTGGGATTTTCCACTGAGGTTGTTTGTGTGTTTTGCTTTTTTAAGACAGTTTACAATATTATTTGCACGTTTTACTGACTGACTATGCCATTTCTGTTTGTTATTTATTATGTTTTGTGTTTGTCACTGAATAAACAGGTCAGTTTTTGTTACCAACCGTTGTGTGTTATTCAAACTCACCTAATTCAGCTGGCTAGTTGTTATCAAGAGTACTAAAACCCTTTTCAAAATGAGTCTGACAACTAAGTAAGGAGGCTAAATAACTTAAAACTTCAATACATGCTCAGATAGGCCGGTATCGGTATCGGCCAGTATCGGTAAGTACAGCAAGTTTCCTTGCTGTATGGCTGATGATAAATGGACTTTTCTGATGTTTTGACGCCAAGAACACTGTTTACAAGCTGTTGACGTAATTTTTTGACCAGTAAAAAACTTTTGATCCTCCACAGATGCAAATGAGAGAACATGCAGAAGTTTCTCATCGAACGGCGTTGTCAATTTCACATCACTCCTACTCAGTAAAGAAGACAACATGCTGTACGTCGGCGCACGCGAGATTCTCTTTGCGCTCAACCTTTTGGACATCAGCGCAACAAAGCTGCAACGAAATGTAAGTAAGGTTGAGAAGTTTGTCTTTGTCACAGTGGAACAATAATAAACCAATTGGCTGTCATTGACAGCGCTAGACGTCCAATCCATTTTAGACTGGGAAGGGCGGATGAACATTGGTTCATAAAATCCTCCCAGTCAAAATGGATTGGACGTCAAGCAACATCAATGTGAGATTTTTCAAAATATTAATACGAGGGCTGTCAAACGATTAAAATTTTTAATCGATTTAATTACAGTTTAAAAATTATTTAATCGTAATTAATCGCAATTCAAACCATGTCTAAAATATGCCATATTTTTCTGTAAATTATTGTTGGAATGGAAAGATAAGACACAAGACAGATACATACATTCAACATATGGTACATAAGTACTGTATTAGTTTATTATAACAATAAATCAACAATATGGCATTAACATTATTAACATTCTCCTAATGCGATCCATGGATAGAAAGACTTGTAGTTCTTAAAAGATAAATGTTAGTACAAGTTATAGAAATGTTATATTAAAACCCCTCTTAATGTTTTCGTTTTGTTAAAATTTGTGAAATTTTCAATCAAAAAATAAACTAATAGCTCTCCATTGTTGATGTCAATAATTACACCATGCTCACTCATGGTGAGGAAAGCCATAAAATCAGTTGGACCCAAGCGCCAGCAGAGGGCGCCAAACACCAAAAAACGAGTAACAAGCGGACATTACACTCTGCTGTCATTTTAATCTGTTTGAGCGGCGCATGTGCGTTAATTGCGTCAAATATTTTAACGTGATTAATTTAAAAAATTAATTACCGCCCGTTAACGCGATAATTTTGACGGCCCTAATCAATACATTTTCTTCTACTCAGTATTAGAGGTCGACCGATACGGGATTTTCAAAGGCCGATACCAATACTGATTTTAAAAAAAAAATTCAGCAACTGCAGATGTCTAAAGCCGATTTTGTATGTTGATATTTGATGTCGATCTTACTTTTTTTTTTTTTTTTTTTTTTTTAATAAAGCATTTTGATTATGAAAGGCAATTGAAACAAAAATCAGCACCCAAACAGTGAACATAATATTTATCTAATTATATCAGCTGATGTTGCCTGATCTTGAAAAAAGCCCATATTTAAGCCCGATGTATCGACAGGCCGATATATCAGTTACCGTATTTTTCAGACTACAAGTCGCACCTGAGTATAAGTCGTACAAGCCATAAAATGCCCAACAAAGAGAAAAAAAAACATATACAGTATAGGGCTGTCCCAAACGACTAATTTTCTCCCGATTAGTCAGCCGACTATTTTTACGATTAGTCGACTAATCTAATAATTTATTTTTTATTTATTTTTTTACCAATTTAGCAATGAAATTTTTGTTGACGCTTATCAATTCACAAAAAACATATTGGAACACTCAAATTATTTATTAAAGTACAAATAAACACGTAAATAACAATAATAAATCACAAATAAACAATGAGTTCAAATGCTGATAGAATTAACTAGTGTAGCATCCCGATTGAAAAGATGGTCTCTTAAACTGATGGTTTACAACTTTTATTCCATCCTTGATGTAAACACACTGTAAGAGCTACGGTGCACACAAATAAAGCAACACAATTAGAAATTAACAAAAACTTTTCACCTTTTTCCTTTTAAACCTTATTTATATATCAATGAATTGCCTATATGAATTGCCTTTACCTTAATTTATTACCTTATCATTGACAATCTCTCCCTTGAGTGCAATTACTGTATATACTGTATATATTTATGACCTTTTAACCTTATATAATTTTCTATACCATAAAATAAACCATAACATGAAATAAACCTTTCAATTAGCATTAAGAACAATACTAATAGCACTTATAGGCCCATTGTCAATGAAACATTATTATTTAGTAAGGCGACAGCCCCCTCTGGTGTACAAAAAATGAAAGAAAAAAAAATTACAAACTGCGTGAAGGCACTTGAGGTGTTTATTCACGGCCGTCGTGCAGGCAAGCTTGGCATTGAAGAGACAGGACAGAAGAGTGTACTCTCCTTTGTTTCTTTGAAATAAGGCAATGTTTTGGACACTCTGGTGCGCTTTTTTTGGCTTTGTGCCGCTTTCCCCGCTTGCAAACAGAGCATCCGACATTCTAACTTTCCACGCATATATTTTTTTAACCCTTCATTAACCGTCGACGGGATGTTGTGCTCGTCGACGGATTTACGTCATCGATGACGTCGACTATGTCGACTAGTCGGGACAGCTCTAATACAGTATAAGTCGCACCGGAGTATAAGTCGCATTTTTGGGGGAAATTTACTTGATAAAATCCAACACATAGAACAGATATGTCATCTTGAAAGGCAATTTAATATAAAAATACAATAGAGAACAACATGCTGAATAAATGTACAGTGTACAGTGCATGAACAACGAAATGCGAATATACTGTCCTCACCAGGACGCTACGGCTCGGTCCTGGCTATACAGCGAATTCCCAAAAGACAATGCTGGATGTCCGTATAATTTGCTGAATCAATTTGGTCCTCGATAGCAAACGGGTTCGCATCAACGTAAATAAATGATAATTAGGTACTATTACAGCAATAACGTAACAGGTTAGCATGCCTTCGCTAGCATTAGCACATCGTTCAAACAACCACACAACTGGCTCTAAGTGTCCGATCGCTGGTGGAAAACAAACAACAACAGAAAAGATGATACACGCAGGTGTTGCCTCTGTAGAGATATTTTAAAAGCATAAACAATGAACGTAGGTTCGCAGCCGTCTTACTCTCTCGCCAACTCGCCCACTCACTCACTCAGAGCTACGTAGCTGTCCGTCTTCTTCTGGTGTGTGAGCGCTCTTCTTCACGTAAACAAGTGCGAGTGCGCCCCCACGTGGGCGTTGAAGCGCCACAAACTAAATGCATCAATTTCAATATAAAAAAGTCAATAATACAATTGAACATACATTGCCAAAAGGCAGAACGAAGAGTTATTCAGATAACTATAGCATAAGAACATGCTAACGAGTATACAAAACCATCAGTGTCACTCCAAAATAACAGGTGAAATTATATCATAATGTGTTAATAATTTCACACATAGGTCGCTCCTGAGTAAAAGTCGCACCCCCAGCCAAAATATGAAAAAAAAAGTGACTTATAGTCCGAAAAATACGTTAATTTTCATAAGAAAAATCATCACCCAAACAGAGAACATTACACTTATCCTAATGTATCGGCTACATATTGGCCGATTTTGAAAAAAGTCCATATATCGGACGAATATGCGGGCGTGCCGATATATCGGTCGACCTTTACTCACTACATCACAGACTCTTCGAATATTTTAGATTGGGGTGCACGATGTCCATTTTTTGAAACCGATACCGATATCTTCCTGCTCATCAAAGCCGATACCGATATCGATAACCGATAATAGATATATAATTTTCTAAATGTATAACCTGAGTTTTTGAATACCTGGAGGTTTAAAAAAAAAAACTACGTAGTGGTGGATTCAACATAGATTTGCCTTTGATCTCATCAGATTTTTCATAATGACATGAACAAAACAGTGCGGTTCACTTCTGCACTGCCCGACAGCCAGCTAAGAATGAATACACATCCATAAACCACAAGGCTTGGTCTTTCCTTGCTTTTTGTGGACACTCGTCTTAATATTGTGAAAGTACAACAGAAAAATACACATATTCAGTACTCAATATACAACAAACTGCACAATAAACTTGTATACATAACTATTATATGTATAGCGTAGCACACTAGCTTGAGCTACTAAAGCATTGGCTGGCTTCTATAACACAACTTATGAAGTTCTGTACATATGACCCTTCACCACAGAAGTAAACATATATTGCACATCCATATGTTATAGTAAACATAAAATACATATATTTCCGAGGTGGAAACATAACAGAAAGCAATCCCGACTGGCAATGCTCCCGCTAGACACCGCAATGTGTAAGTGATTGAACCAAACTACTGTAACAAAAAAAATAGATGCAGTGAATTATTCTGACCAGCAGGTGGGAGCAATGGCCCGCAAATGGTCAGCTGATTTCCTATACTAGAAACTGTAAAGCCAGAACAGTACATATTATCGGTCCTATTTAGAGATGTCGCGATCGACCAGCATCCCGATCGATCGGGTCCGATCACGTCATTTTCAAAGTATCGGAATCGGCAAAAAAATATCGGCCATGCCTTTTTTTAATATATATATTTTTCAATTAAATCGTTTTCTAATTGTATTTGTTACAGACATAATATGTCACACTCATCCATAGTCTTTAGTTTTGGCTTAAGGTAGGGTTATCAAATTTATCCCGATAACGGCGGTAATTAAGTTTGTAAAAACGCAATTAATGCATGCGTTGCACGACCCACTCACGCATTGCCGCGCTCAATCTGTAATGGCGCTGTTTTACCTATATAGAGAGATAAAAGGCACCTTAAAATGAGTAGAGTGAATTTTGGCAGCCTTTGGAGTTTTTTTTTAATTGGCCAAAGCCCTACAATCCCTCTCCCTACGATTAGAAATATCATGGGAAGCAAGGTAGCAATTGATCTTTTTCTTAACACCTTATGTTAATTCTCAACGCAGAGAAGATATATCAATTGGTAGCATTACGCACAGTCATGGTTCCACTTCCCATCATGCAATTGGGCATGGCTGCAGTATCATTTACTGAAAGCTCAACAACAAATACACTAGATGGCAATATTTAGTCACAATATACAAAGTCACAAGTCTTTCTATCCGTGGATTCCTCTCACAGAAAGAATGTTAATAATGTAGATTTCATCTTGAGGATTTATTGTCATAATAAACAAATACAGTACTTATGTACTATATGTTGAATGTATATATTCGTCTGAGTTGTATTCATTTTTTTTCTTAATGCATTGCCAAAATGTATATGATCGGGAAAAATTATCGGGAATGATTGGAATTGAATCGGGAGCAACAAAAAAAAAAAAAAGCAATCGGATCGGGAAATATCGGGATCGGCAGATACTCAAACTAAAACGATCGGATCGGGAGCAAAAAAACATGATTGGATCAACCCTAGTCCTATTATAAATGTTATTGGATTTATCGGGATGACGTCATAATTCCTATTATCGGACCGATAATTATCGGACCAATAATTATCGTGCACCAGTAATTTTAGATACAATATACACCTACAGAGTTTCGTCTCTGTCAAAATGGATTGGACGCGTCTTTCCGTCAATGGCAGCCAATAACTTAAGATTTGGTACTTTTCCATGACTGACCTGTCTTTCTAGCTCACGTGGAAAACTCCGGACAAAAAGCGAGGCGAGTGCAGTTTCAAAGGAAAAGACTTGCAAGTTAGTTGCTGAACACAAACTCAATTGACAATAACCCTGAGAACCACTGTTTTTTCTAAGATTTCTTGCTTTTTGGGATTTTTCTAGACGGATTGTTTCAACTACATCAAGATCTTGCTGCCAGTGAACAGCACTCATCTATATGTGTGTGGAACGTATGCCTTCAGCCCCATCTGTGCTTATATTGTAAGTGTCGAGCAGGTTCTGCTGTGAATTGATCCCAAGACAGACAAAATAAGCAACAACTCTTTGGCTTAACCTTGTCATGTTTTTGTGTGGTTTCTAGAACACTGCCAACTTCTCCCTAGTCAGACATAACTCCGGTGAGATTATAACCGAGGACGGACGAAGCCGTTGCCCCTTCAACCCAGAGTATAAGTCCACCGCTATCATGGCTAGTAAGGGAAATGGCGTTTTTTCTTGTTTTTGAAAGGATTCATTTAAAAACTCCCGCTGAGATTTGTCAAGCCGCAATACAGATGTGATTTGGTTGCACTGTCTGTTATGTTGTGCTGCAGATGGAGAGCTGTATGCTGGCACAGTCAGCAATTTCCAGGGAAATGAGCCCATCATTTACAAGAGTCTTAGCCAAGGAACCACTCTCAAAACGGAGAACTCTCTCAATTGGCTTCAAGGTGTGATTTCCATTTATTCAACTTATTATACTGTCTTTTTTTTACAGAAAAATACTGTAAACTGTTCTATTTCTAACTGTCTTTTGTCGGGAAGGAACAGATAATTGTCAGTGCCATTTATTACCTCCGCCAGTAGGTGACACCTGCAGAAGCAGAGGTTATGTTTTCGGTTCCGCATGTCTGTCTGAAAGTTTTGGTCCAAAATAACTGAAGAACGAAAAAAAAGGATGATTATCAAACTTATTTACTGTGGTGAACAAAAACGATCCAATAATGAATGAACACAAAATACCTCACCGAAAAAGCAGGAGTGTGACGGCCCCTGGCCGTTTAATAGTTAATTTTCTGAGGTTGTTCCAGTCAGCTGATCGTCGCCTCCACCAGCTGGCTGCTTCCCCTCCCACTATGACGAAAGCTGATCGACGCAGGACAGACCGTCGCCGCCGCTGATTGGCCACGGGAAAAGGCGCCAAGCTTCTTAAACCTGCCGCTGTCAACGCTCTAGGAGGTCGCATTTGACAGCATTCTGCCGCGGTCCTCCTCGCCAGCTCTTTGCTCGCCATTCACGCTCGTTCGCATTTGATCGCTAGTCTGATACACTCCCGCTTTTTCGGTGAGGTCTTTTGTTTTTGTTCTTTATTGGATCGTTTTTGTTCACCACTGTAAATAAGAGCACTGAAGCAAGTAAGGATAAGTTGCCATTTCTAGTCAACCCGTTTTCTCCTTTTTTGTATAGAGTAGGAAGTTAGGTTAGAAGCTGTCTTTTCTTTGTTCCTTTTACATGATCACGGTTTAGTTAGTAGGTTGGGTTTAAGTGTAGTTCCTTTTGTTTGTTGTTTTGGCCTGGGCTTACCCTGAAGTCACGCTTCGTCGGCATTCTATATACAGTGGTACCTCTACATACGATCGCTTCGACACACGAACTTTTCGACATCCGACGTAAAATTTGACTCGCCATTTGTTTCTACATCCGACGACATGCTCGAAATACGACGACAATGGCAGCACCGCAGACGAATGCACGGCGGATTTTCTTGTGTGACAAATCAACACTGGTTTCAGAAAAGGTTGGTACAGGTGGTGAAACAACGAAAAAGTTGATGCTTACCTTCTAAATGAAGATGCAAATGACAGAAAAATATGAGCGTAGGGTGGGCATCCGTGAAATGGCTCAACAATACATTTCCACGGTCCTCCTCCGACCATCGTTCGCCAGTCTTTAAAAGTTAAGCTGACAATTCTTATTGTGGTAACATCTCCAGAGAAATCGCCAACTTCGCCACGTTTTTATCATTTATTTCACAACTTATTCAAAACAAAAACAACTTCTGTCTGCCGCAATTGACGGTGTTCTCAAGAAAACTTTCAAAGTGAAAGTGAAACTCAAGCTCACCGGTCTGTCTCTGGCACGTCAGCCCCGCGGTGCGTTCAGGGTCAGCAAAAAACGTCCGCCACATTAGAACCCGATTCGTTACATTAATACAGGAATTATAATTATTATTATTATTATTATTCCGATTTTGATTTATAATTTATTTGTTTTGCTATGTGTAATTGCCATTTGTAATAGTACCAGCAGTATTTTTTAAGGATTTAGTGAAGGTTTTTGGACTGTGGAACGAATTAATGGAATTATAATGTATTCCTATGGGAAAATCCTGCTCGACATACGACCATTTTGACTTACAAACAAGGTCCTGGAACGGATTAACTTCGTATGTAGAGGTACCACTGTATATTCATTGCGAGTTTGATTGTTGTGTAAATAAATTTGTGTCCACTCGTACATTTGTGTGGCTTGTTTTATGTTACGCCCTTTGCGAGCCGACCGTTGGCACGTAACAGGGAGTGTAACAAAATAGCGATCAAATGCACAGGTGAATGAATGGCGAGCAAACAGCTGGCAAAGAGGTACGCGGCACGTATGCTGTCAAATAGGAACTCTGAGTGTTGACTGTAAAATGACGAGCAGTCAGATGACTTTTAACTTTTTCTGTTAACGCTGCATTTATTTGGTTAACAAGACACAGGCACAATACAACTCACATGCCCGAATGCGAGCTCAAACTACCTTATATCGGCTTAGCTGCCGTAAAGCAAGTGTCGTTATTGCCGCAAATGTAAACAAAGCGCTGCATAATGGATACATGACAGACAGCGGCTAGTCTTTGAAGTTGGCACCCTTCCTCGGGTGGCCCATCAGTGGTGGCGACGTCGTCTGCCCGTCCGGCGTCAATCAGAGTAAGTCACGTTAGGAGGGGAGGCAGCCAGCTGGCGGACGCGACGATCAGCTGACTGGCAGTCTCAAAAAAGATAACAATTAAACGCCCAGGGCCGTCGCACCACTCAGTAGTGCAGTGAGCAGCGTGGGTAACGGTTAAATGTAAACATGGAAGAAAATCAGGTTGGCCCTCTGGGTGGGGAATTCAAATGAAAAAAGAATATAGATGGAACAACTCTCAGAAAATGTAAATAAGTTTGGTTTGCCTCAGCAAATGGCTAGAGGATGAGTAGGGAAGAGGGCCACATTTATGTATACATTACACACACTTTGCACACATTATAAATAACACCGTTTTTGTTACTGTTCTAAGGTTCTGTTGTGTGTTTTTGCAGAGAAAAAGAAAATGTCTTCAACAGAAAGGATTTTAATGCCATCTTATGGATTTATTGTTATAATCAACAAATACAGTACTTATGTACAGTATGTTGAATGTATATATCCGTCTTCTGTCGTATCTTTCCATTCCAAAAATAATTTACAGAAAAATATGGCATATTTTAGAGATGGTTTGAATTGCGATTAATTACGATTAATCAATTTTTAAGCTGTGATTAACTCAATTAAAAATGTTAATCGTTTGACAGCCCTAATAACTAGGGTTGTTCCGATCATGTTTTTTTGCTCCCGATCCGATCTCGATCGTTTTAGTTTGAGTATCTGCCGATCCTGATATTTACCGATCCGATTGCTTTTTTTTTTTTTATGCTCCCGATTCAATTCCAATCATTCCCGATAATTTTTTCCCGATCATATACATTTTGGCAATGCATTAAGAAAAAAATGAATAAAACTCGGACGAATATATACTGTACATTCAACATACAGTACATAAGTACTGTATTTGTTTATTATGACAATAAATCCTCAAGATGGCATTTACATTATTAACATTCTTTCTGTGAGAGGGATCCACGGATAGAAAGACTTGTAATTCTTAAAGGATAAATGTGACTTTGTATATTGTGACGAAATATTGCCATCTAGTGTATTTGTTGAGCTTTCAGTAAATGATACTGTAGCTATTTAACCTCTGCCCAAATGCATGATGGGAAGTGCAACCATGACTGTGCGTAGTGGTACCAATTGAGATATCTTCTCTGCGTTGGGAAATAACATAGGGTGTTAAGAAAAAGATCAACTACTACCTTTCTTCCCCACATTGCTTCCCACAATATTTCTAATAGTTGAGAGAGTGATTGGAAGGTTTTAGCCAATTAAAAAAAGGCTTCAAAGGCTGCCAAAATTCTCTCTACTCATTTTACATTACGTTTTAGCTCTATGTATACGTAAAACGGTGCCATTCTAGACTGAACACGACAGTGCGTGAGTGGGTAGTGCAGCGCATGCGTTAAATGCGTTAAATATTTTAATGTTATTACCGCCGTTAACGCGATAAATTTGGTAGCCCTACTTTAAGCCAAAACTGAGGAGACTCTGGATGAGTGTAAGGCATTTTGTCTGTAACGTTAAATACAATTAGAAAACAATTTTAATTAGAAAAAAAAAAAAAAAAAAAAAAAAATATATATATATATATATATATATATATATATATATATATATTTAAAAAGGCATGTCCGATATTTTTTTGCCGATTCCGATACTTTAAAAATGACGTGATCCCGATCGATCGAGACCTCCCTACTAATAACCCTTACTTTTCGAGGCTGTGGTCATAAAATTAATGAGAAACTTGAAACTGATCAGTGTTGCAACTGTTCAATTTTGCACATCAGATAGTTTTTTTTTTTTTTTTAAAGAAAAAGTCTTAGGCAATGTTATTATTTTTTTTCTTTATTATTTTGTTTTTCAAAATATCTACATTTCAGAATATTGTATTTTCTATTTTTGAGCAGAATTCTTGCTTTGCATAGCCTAATGTTCCTATTGTTGAAAGCACAAAAGTGTGTAATAAACAACTAGCACATTTATATTTTGCATTTTGTTTTCTTACTGTACTGAAAATGAACCGAACCTTGTGTACCGTTACACCTCTACTTGACTGCCTCCTGGTGGTCAGAGGAATTATCAATCAGAATAATCATAATTCATTAAACCTTTCTATATTCCTGCTAAATGGTAAAGAACATATTTCAGATAGGATTCTTACTTTAATGACCAAGTCCAGACAAACAATGCAGCTGTAGGTGAAAGTATATAATTGTCACCTTTCTGAATACCGTACTTCACCCCTTTTTGTTGTTCCTTTCAGATCCGGCATTCGTCGGCTCCGCCTACATCCAAGAGAGCCTGCCTGAGGGCAACCCGGTGGGCGACGACGATAAGATTTACTTCTTCTTCAGCGAGGCGGGCAAGGAGTTTGATTTCTTTGACAACACAGTGGTGTCGCGTATCGCTCGCGTGTGCAAGGTGAGTTACGCTTGAAGGCAATCAGGCAAAAAAAGGGGCTTTTGGGGGGATCTCCTTGAGAGCTATCTTATCGCACAGGCTGTATTTAGGATGATTACAGGTGCTCAAACTATACATCATACAGTGAAAATACACTGTTTGCTGTAGGTATGTGGGTTTGACAGCTAAATTGTGATGAAGGATACAAATGGGTGGAGGCAGTTTACTGGATTTGACGTTTATGGTTGTCCATGGTAGCAAATCAGTCATAAAGTAATATGCACATATTAGACTTTAAATTTATTGATTTAAACATTAATAAAGACAAACACAAAATACAATAAACAAATTACATACATTATATATGCAGTCAAACATTACAGTATCTTTGTTATCAAATTATAACTTGTTGTATACTAAGTAATGTATTGACAGGAATTAATTTAAAAACAAAGTCTTCCCTTTCACATTGTTAATCCATTTCAGAGACTCGCAATAACAAGCAATCTCAATTTAACCATACGAATATGAAATTTGCTGACCATTATAAAAAGACCAAGGATTTAGTTGATTTTTATTTCTTCATATTCAACATATGTGATATTATTTTTATTGTTGATTATAACCGTATGACCAGTTTGTTCATGATATATTTCTTAAAATTTCCCCCAAATTTGACACCTTTATTACAAAATGTCTTTTAGCACATCACTAAACAAAAATATCATAAAAACTGAACCAAGTGCTAAATCATGTACAGTGAATTCTGACATCTAGTGGAGAAGCATATTATTGCTATGCCTGTACCATACTTCGCTGAATAATTGAACAAAGATACGTTATCTGTTCGCGATAAATCATTTTCAGGCCCATTTAGTAAAATGGGCTGTGAACTGAACTGATGTCACTTTAACAAACACTCAGAAAAAAAGAGGTTTTGAGCAGTTTAGCGCCTCAACAATGTGAAATAAAGTAAAACAACCATTTTGACTTGAGCTCCAAACTATATTTTCAAGTGGGAGAACTTGCACAATTAGTGGTTGACTAAATACTTATTTGCCCCACTGTACATGAAACCATAAAGTTTGTAGTCTTTTGCCCAAAAGACGGCGCTGTCGCGTCCACGATCAAAGATTTTCTATGCTAATTTTTGGAGTTTCCAATTAATTTTCAGCCCAAAATGGAAGCCTACAGTGATCAAACTCCTCTACGACTCTCCCAGAAACAAAGTACAACTGTGTAAAATTTTGTCAAACTCCGCCCAGCCTGGAGTCCAGTATAAATTACCGGTAATAAGAAACAACTAACATTATCTTCCATTTTTTTATTTAAATAAAAACAAAGGGGAAAAAACTAAATATTCTCAAAATTTTTGGACTAAGGAAATTTTAGATACATTTTATTTCTGGCCAGCAGTTTGACACCCCTGATTTAGAGCAAATGGCACACCTATGGTAGAGGAAATGACACTTTAACCACTGGGAGTTTTGTTCCACAAATCCTGAGAGATTACAAGCATTATATGTTATTTTCCCTTGACTTCTTGACAAGACAGTTAAACCATTTCCTATGTGGGGTCGCTCTTATTTTATCATTTGATTCATATTTTCAAAACAGTTTGTGTGTCATAAAAAAAAAATAATAATAAAGATAAAAAACATACACTAAATCTTTTTGAAACTTTTTGTTGCAGGGAGACCTAGGAGGAGAGAGGGTCTTGCAGAAAAAGTGGACCACCTTCCTCAAAGCGCAACTGTTGTGCTCGTTGCCTGATGACGGTTTCCCCTTTAACATCATACAGGATATGTTTGTGTTAACTCCCAGCCCTCAGGACTGGAAGAAAACCGTATTTTACGGAGTCTTCACCTCTCAGTGGTAAGCGTGTTAAAATCACAAGTTGAAGAAATTTACGGGTGCAGCCACGTGGGCCTTATTGTTACAATGATTGAAACGATAAATATCGCAATACAATTGTGTCTTGAGATATTTATGATTCGATGTATGGGTTTTTCAAGAAGATGATTCTTTTGTTATGATATTAGTGATGAGTGATTCATATGGCTTGTTGGTGTCATTAACAGGTACAACGGCGCCTCGGGAACATCTGCTGTGTGTTCTTTCACCATGGAGCAGGTGGAAAAGGCTTTCAGCGGACGGTACCGTGAGGTCAATAGAGAAACCCAACAGTGGTACACATACAACCATCACGTCCCAGAACCGCGGCCTGGAGCGGTGAGTCCCTCTGCTGGATAACTGGTGTACAGCATACCTGCAGTGATGCCATTTTATGAAAGAATGGAAATACAGTGAACCCTCGCTACTTCACGGCTCAACTTTCACACCTACAGTGCATCGCAGATTTTAAAAAATATTATAAGATAAAATTTGTAAAGACAAAGACCCGCATTTTTTCTGCTGGACAAAAAAGAAAAAAATATTATAAGATAAAATTTGTAAAAACAAAGACCCACATTTTTTCTGCCGGGCAAAAAAGAAAAAAAAAATCTGTGCTGATTTTTACTCTACTCAAATACCAGAACAAAGTGCAATTTTTGGTCGGGGATATTTCATGCTTCTATTGGTTATTTTTAATGTTAATGTGTTTTTATTGAGAAATGAGCACTTTACGTTATCCTTTTTGAAGTTGCATTTGGTCAGCCATTTCCAACGAGCTAAAAATAGTGAAGAGGGCGTGCCAAACCTCATGATTTAATTTCGATGTGTAAAGTTTCATCCAATCATCTCCCAGAAGTGGCGATAGCAACATGTCCTTCAGCAGCATGCTGAGGTCTGAAGGGGTTAAAATTATATTGACTAATATTCACCTCGGTTTTTCATTATCGGTTTTGGGCCAATATGCATGTTGCCTTCAAAGTGAATGTAGAAGCCTTCTGCCCCTTACAAGGGCTGGTCACAGCTTTGCGCAGCAGTTATGCTTATTGACCCTTAGATTTTTTTCCAAACTAAGATGCTTAAAATGCCAATTTTCACTTTTTCACCTGAGCAATGCTGGGCCATCCATACACTGCTCGATAAATCCATCAAGCATACTTTTTTTTTTTTTTTAATTATAGGGAAACTCTGACTTTGAGGTTTCTTACAGTGAAGCAATTAAGTATTTGAACACCCTGCTATTTTGCAAGTTCTCCCATTTAGAAATCATGGAGGGGTCTGAAATTTTCTTCGTAGGTGCATGTCCACTGTGAGAGAGAGATCATCTAAAAAGAAAAATCCAGAAATCACAATATATGATTTTTTTACCACTTATTGGTGTGATACAGCTCCAAATAAGTATTTGAACACATTAGAAAACGAATGTTAACATTTGGTACAGTAGCAGTAATACAGTAATTACAGAGGTCAAACGTTTCCTGTAGTTTTTCACCAGGTTTGCACACACTGCAGGAGGGATATTGGCCCACCCATCAGTCAGGTTTCTGGGCTGTCGCTGAGAAACACAGCGTTTTAGCTCCCTCCAAAAGTTTCTATTGGGTTGAGTTCTGGCCCATGCTACAACTTTGTCGTGCTTCATATGGAGCCACTCCTTGGTTTTCCTCGCTGTGTGCTTCGGGTCATTGTCATGTTGAAAGACCCAGGCACGACCCATGTTCAATGCTCTGACTGAAGGAAGGAGGTTGTTCCCCAAAATCTCACAATAGAGGGCCCTAGTCACCCTCTCTTTAATACATTTCACTCGTCCTGTCCCATGCACAGAAAAACATCCCCAAAGCATGATGCTACAACCCCCATGCTTCACAGTAGGGATGGTGTTCTACTCATCATTCTTCTTCCTTCAAACACAGTTAGTGGAATTATGACCAAAAAGTTCTATTTTACTCTCATCTGACCAAAAAAACCTGCTCCCATGACTCCTCTGCATGGGCCTTGACATGTGCTGGTTTAAGTAGGGGACATGCATGATCTCAAAGCATGACGTCTTAGTGCAGTGGTGTCCAAACTATTCTACATACAGTGCCTTGCAAAAGTATTCGGCCCCCTTGAACCTTGCAACCTTTCGCCACATTTCAGGCTTCAAACATAAAGATATAAAATTTTATTTTTTTGTCAATAATCAACAACAAGTGGGACACAATCGTGAAGTGGAAAAAAATTTATTGGATAATTTAAACTTTTTTAACAAATAAAAAACTGAAAAGTGGGGCGTGCAATATTATTCGGCCCCCTTGCGTTAATACTTTGTAGCGCCACCTTTTGCTCCATTTACAGCTGCAAGTCGCTTGGAGTATGTTTCTATCAGTTTTGCACATCGAGAGACTGACATTCTTGCCCATTCTTCCTTGCAAAACAGCTCGAGCTCAGTGAGGTTGGATGGAGAGTGTTTGTGAACAGCAGTCTTCAGCTCTTTCCACAGATTCTCGATTGGATTCAGGTCTGGACTTTGACTTGGCCATTCTAACACCTGGATACGTTTATTTTTGAACCATTCCATTGTAGATTTGGCTTTATGTTTTGGATCATTGTCCTGTTGGAAGATAAATCTCCGTCCCAGTCTCAGGTCTTGTGCGGATACCAACAGGTTTTCTTCCAGAATGTTCCTGTATTTGGCTGCATCCATCTTCCCGTCAATGTTAACCATCTTCCCTGTCCCTGCTGAAGAAAAGCAGGCCCAAACCATGATGCTGCCACCACCATGTTTGACAGTGGAGATGGTGTGTTCAGGGTGATGAGCTGTGTTGCTTTTACGCCAAACATATCGTTTTGCATTGTGGCCAAAAAGTTCAATTTTGGTTTCATCTGACCAGAGCACCTTCTTCCACATGTTTGGTGTGTCTCCCAGGTGGCTTGTGGCAAACTTTAAACCAGACTTTTTCTGGATATCTTTGAGAAATGGCTTTCTTCTTGCCACTCTTCCATAAAGGCCAGATTTGTGCAGTGTACGACTGATTGTTGTCCTATGGACAGACTCTCCCACCTCAGCTGTAGATCTCTGCAGTTCATCCAGAGTGATCATGGGCCTCTTGGCTGCATCTCTGATCAGTTTTCTCCTTGTTTGAGAAGAAAGTTTGAAAGGACGGCCGGGTCTTGGTAGATTTGCAGTGGTCTGATGCTCCTTCCATTTCAATATGATGGCTTGCACAGTGCTCCTTGAGATGTTTAAAGCTTGGGAAATCTTTTTGTATCCAAATCCGGCTTTAAACTTCTCCACAACCGTATCTCGGACCTGCCTGGTGTGTTCCTTGGTTTTCATAATGCTCTCTGCACTTTAAACAGAACCCTGAGACTATCACAGAGCAGGGGCATTTATACGGAGAATTGATTACACACAGTTGGATTCTATTTATCATCATCGGTCATTTAGGACAACATTGGATCATTCAGAGATCCTCACTGAACCTCTGGAGTGAGTTTGCTGCACTGAAAGTAAAGGGGCCGAATAATATTGCACGCCCCACTTTTCAGTTTTTTATTTGTTAAAAAAGTTTAAATTATCCAATAAATGTTGTTCCACTTCACGATTGTGTCCCACTTGTTGTTGATTCTTGACAAAAAAATTAAATTTCATATCTTTATGTTTGAAGCTTGAAATGTGGCGAAAGGTTGCAAGATTCAAGGGGGCCGAATACTATTGCAAGGCACTGTAGGGCTGCAGTGGGTGGTGGATTTCATTCCTACTAAACAAGACAACATCTTTTCAACAATCTGGTGTCTCACAAGTAGGCATGTGCCGGTATGAGATTTTGACGGTACGATAACCGTGGGCAAAAATACCGTGGTATCACGGTATTGCAATTATAGCTCTAAAATGTGTTATTTTGAGATGTATGGGTTTAAAAGAAATCCATTGAAGAGGATTTCTTTTAATTTTTCAGAACATAGTTGCAAAGTGGAACATGAATATATTGTTTAAATAAATTGTCAAAATATATATATATATATATATTTTTTTTTTTTTAAATAAAATTAGAATAAATATAACTCATAGACTATACCCACAGCCACAGCTCAAGTTGCTCAAGATTAGAGCAAGAACAAAATCATTTCTATAAAAAAGTAAAAACAGTTCTGAATAAAAAAAATTTTTTAAATTCTACTGCATGACTTTTTTTTGAGGGTGGAAAAGCTCAAGTTTCGCCATTTTCAGCCACTGTGTCAGCTCTAGTCTACATAATGTCATGCCTATGTGTTAAAAAACATAAAGAATTCATAAGTTAATAAGTTAGTTAAAAATGTATAAGTTAGTTTAAAGTGTAAATATTGTTGTGGAAAGGTTTCATCTAAATAAACAAACAAACAAAAAACATTGGGAGTGAGACCTCTCCTTGATCCAGTGAACGTGGATTTGTGCTTAGGGCAAGAGCATCTCTCGCAGTTAGCGATCTTTCATGCTATCCCCTTTTCCCCTTCATTCAAGCGAATCAAGCTTGTTTTCTCACTCTGCGGCTGTAACACTCGACGAAGTTGCTCTCCCAGCTAAGCCTAGGCTAACATTCATCTTTGTAAGCTTTTAGTTTGTTTGTATATTAAATTTGAAAGGAAAATGTGTGTTTTGTTTTTGGCAAACTTCTTCATGGTGCTAATCTGTTGAAGCTACTCACACATGGAAAAATACAATTGTACAACGTTTTAAATGTATTCATTTTGTATATTCCACTTACCACGATTTGAGAGCGCAATAAATTGAAGGAAAGTACGCCTTATGGTTGGAGTATTTGTTTTTGGGTTCACTGGCTGTCTAGCCGATAGCGTCACTTTCACACACAGCAACAAACGGGAGGGGGTGAGCGCTGACGCGCCAAGCCACTTCTGGCTGCATTTTTAACACATGAAAAATAGTGAATACCGTACTACGGTCTGACGGAAGATTTTAGTGGTTTTGAAACCGCGACGTTTTCACACCACGGTCAGCCTTGAAACCGGTAACCGGCACATGCCTACTCGCAAGTGTAATCAATTGATTGCAGTCAGGTGCTGCTTGTTTTAGCATAAACTTAATTGGTTAAACTGTCTGTGCTCGATTGCTAAGAACAAAAACCAGGACCCACAACGGCCCTTGAGGACAGGTTTGGACACCCATGTCTTAGTGTATTACCAACAGTAACCTTGAAAACTGTGGTCCCAGCTCTTTTCAGATCATTGACCAACTCCTGTCATGTAGTTCTGGGCTGATTCTTCACCTTTCTGAGGATCATTGATACCGCACGAGGTGATATCTTACATGGGGCTCCACTCTGATTAAGATTGACAGTCATGTTTAGCCTCTTCTATTTTCTAATGATTACTCCAGCAGTGGACCTTTTTTTACCAGGCTGCTTGGCAATTGCTCCGTAGCCCTTTCCAGCCTTGTGGGGGTGAACAATTTTGTCTCTGGTGTCTTTGGACAACTCTTTGGTCTTGACCATGTTACAAGTTTGAGTCTTACTGATTGTATGGGGTGAACAGGTGGAGTGGAGGTGGGCTTTTAATAGGCAGACTAACATGTTTTTCAGGGTCAGAATTCTAGCTGATAGACAGGTATTCAAATACTTATGTATCACATAAATAAATAGTTTTTAAAAATCATGCATTGGGATTTCTGGATTTTTCTTTTTAGATTCTCTCTCTCACAGTGGACATGCACGTACGATGAAAATTTCAGACTTCTCCATGATTTCTAAGTGGGATAACTTGCAAAATAGAAGGGTGTTCAAATACTAATGTTCTTCACTGTATGTGTCGATTTAACCTTAGCCCCAACAAATCCAGCACAATTAGTATTACCCGGCAACCCTGGGCCATACTGCTAGCACACATATAAATAGTAAAATCTGAGGAACTTGTAATTTTGCTGTGAAAGATGATACTGTATTATTAAACAAAATAAAGGAATAATTACATGTATTTTTAAATTTGCTGTTCAATATCTGTAATACCTGTGTACCAGAGTACAGCACTCACTCTCAGTTATTGTGATTACTTACGTCATAGCGTGGTTTTTAGCAACAAATAGACCCGCCTTTGGCAAAATTCCCACGAGAATTAGGCATCAGGTTGCATGGGAATGTTAGCGTCTACTATGATAACACTTTAGCAGCAAACTTGGTCTGTCACTCCCCATTTCTTTCTTTCTTAACCCATTATCATGCAAATTAAATCAGTTTTACTTCCTGTAAGGAGCTCAAAGAGGTGAGGAACAGAAAAGAGAGGTGTGGCACACCTACACTTCCTTACCCATGTTATGGCTGTGTATAATTTTTCCAAATATGTCCGACACGACTTTCGAGTTTGTCTTTTGGAGTCAACAAAACTGCTCATACAACTATCAAATTAGGTCAAATTTCTCCAAAACAAGGCTTCCGCTTTGGAGGCCGGAATCAAAAGTCTTCGCCTTCTGTTTTCGCCATCACCATGTAAAGGCAAGGCCATCCCGCAACACAATTGTTGCGTCTTGGTGTCGCAGCATCACCATGTAAATGGCATATTAGAGACACTTTGACAGTTTTCACATACAGTGGGGCAAATAAGTATTTAGTCAACCACTAATTGTGCAAGTTCTCCCACTTGAAAATATTAGAGAGGCCAGTAATTGTCAACATGGGTAAACCTCAACCATAAGAGACAGAATGTGGGAAAAAAAAACAGAAAATCACATTGTTTGATTTTTAAAGAATTTATTTGCAAATCATGGTGGAAAATAAGTATTTGGTCAATACTAAAAGTTAATCTCAATACTTTGTTATGTACCCTTTGTTGGCAATAACGGAGGCCAAACGTTTTCTGTAACTCTTCACAAGCTTTTTACACATCGTTGCTGGTATTTTAGCCCATTCTTCCATGCAGATCTCCTATAGAGAAGTGATGTTTTGGGGCCGTCGTTGGGCAACACGGACTTTCAACTCTCTCCACAGATTTTCTATGGGGTTAAGATCTGGAGACTGGCTAAGCCACTCCAGGACCTTGAAATGCTTATGACGAAGCCACTCCTTTGTTGCCCTGGCTGAGTGTTTGGTATCATTGTCATGCTGAAAGACCCAGCAACGTCTCATCTTCAATGCCCTTGCTGATGGAAGGAGATTTTCACTCAAAATCTCTTGATACATGGCCCATTCATTCTTTCCTTTACAAAGATCAGTCGCCCTGGTCCTTTTACAAAAAAAAAAAAAAAAAAACGCCCCAAAGCATGATGTTTCCACCCCCATGCTTCACAGTGGGTATGGTGTTCTTCGAATGCAAGTCAGTATTCTTTCTCCTCCGAACACGAGAACCTGTGTTTCTACCAAAAAGTTCTATTTTGGTTTCATCTGACCATAACACATTCTCCCAGTCCTCTTCTGGATCATCCAAATGCGCTCGAGCGAACCGCAGACGGGCATTGACGTGTACTGGCTTCAGCAGGGGGACACGTCTGCCAGTGCAGGATTTGAGTCCCTGGCGGCCTATCGTGTTACTGATAGTAGCCTTTGTTACTGTGGTCCCAGCTCTCTGTAGGTCATTCACTAGGTCAACCCCCCGTGTGGTTCTGGAATTTTTGCTCACCGTTCTTGTTATCATTTTGACGCCACGGGGTGAGATCTTGCGTGGAGCCCCAGATCGAGGGAGATTATCAGTGGTCTTGTATGTCTTCCATTTTCTAATAATTGCTCCCACAGTTGATTTCTTTACACCAAGCATTTTACCTATTGCAGGTTCAGTCAGTCTTCAGTCAATTTTGTCTCTGTTGTCCTTCAACAGCTCTTTGGTCTTGCCAATAGTGGAATTTAGAGTGTGACTGACTGAGGTTGTGGACAGGTGTCTTTTACAACGATAATGAGTTAAAACAGGTGCCAATAATACAGGTAACGAGTGGAGCATCGTTAGACATCGTTAGAAGAAGTTAGACCTCTTTGACAGCCAGAAATCTTGCTTGTTTGTAGGTGACCAAATACTTATTTTCCACTCTAATTTGGAAATAAGTTCTTTAAAAATCAAACAATGTGATTTTCTGTTTTTTTTCCCACATTATGTCTCTCATGGTTGCATTTACCCATGTTGACAATTACAGGCTTCTCTAATCTTTTCAAGTAGGAGAACTTGCACAATTGGTGGTTGACTAAATACTTATTTGCCACACTGTACCTTAATTGCACAGATGCATGTTAAAAAAAAAAAAAAAAATCGTACTTCCTGCGGTGGGACTTTCACACATGTGTATATTGCGATAGCGATGTTCAAACGATATAGATGTTCAAACTATATATCCTGCCGGCATACTACTGTGTCAGGGCATATGAAATCCCTGCAATGTAGCAAGTTGGCTCTAATTGGGCACCATCTGCTGACCAATGTGCATTGCAGGAACAGGTCTATTTATGGCGATAAAGACGTTAGACATGGAAAATTATGATAGAAAGTTCTGTTGATATACTGTATATCGTACGGCACTAATATGAAGATAAACCTTGTCATTTTCCTCAACACAGTGTATCACGAATGCGGCACGCAAACAAGGCGTCTTGTCATCACTGGACATGCCCGACAAGGTCCTGAATTTCGTCAAAGACCACTTCCTAATGGACAACGTGCTTCGCAGTCAGCCCCTGCTGCTCAAACGCCACGCTCACTACACGCAGATCGCCGTCCATCAAGTCGTGGCGGGAAGCAAGGCCTACCATGTGCTCTTCATTGGAACAGGTACATGCATGTACCACTCAGAAACACATTTGTTTCGACAACCTACCGTTAATTATTTATAGGTGCTTGACTTGGAAGAGGTTCTAAAATACAATAAATGATGATACTGGTCAACAGTAAGACAAAAAAAAATTTTGTTGGTTTGAGGTCTGACAGCTTTTTTTAACTAACTTTTGGTTTTGGAATCCAAAACCAATCTTAGTTATTTTCTCCATGGCTTAATTATTTTTCTTACTATGTTATTACTACAGTCACACAAATAGCCATATCCTTTGTAAAAAGAGACTAATAGAGTTAAATAAACATTACAGTCACGCCTTTTTCTTTCATATCATTGTTGTTTTCGTCATTGATGACGAGAACGAAAATAGTTTGTCGGCGAACAAATGTTTCATGACGAACCCGAGCTAAAATCGTGTCTTGGGAGACTAAAACATAACAAGACGAATGCCAGTTTTCGTCTGACGAGACGAGAACGAGATGAAAATTTGCCAGTTTCCATCATAAGTTCTCAATGTGTGATATTTTATAATTGTATATGTAGTTAGCACGCATCCTAGCAGTGTTTGGTCGTATCGTTCATGTGACGTTCTAATATACACACGCTTACTCACCGGTGTCCTTAGACTCCAGGCTTCAGACTTTCCTTTGGTGAAACACATGTCAGGTTCTGCTTGGTAAGTTTTGTTTTTGTATGTTGGCTAGATATGCCATGTTGCTTTAGGGTTTAAAAGTCTGTACTGAGTGACAATCACACACTAAATCTAACTTGTAGCGTTAGCATAGCATTTGCGTTAGCATTTAGCATCGTGAATGTCATCTTAAACTCTTAGAAAACTTTTTACTTGTAGTTCGTGGCATTCAGGTGATACACCCTATTCAGCCTACACTATGTTCTGCTCGGTCGTCCGTCGCCTGGCATCCATTCGGTCGTCTTCTGCCGGCATCCCTGTTTTGTGGCTTGGCCGTTCGTTGCCATTGAATAGGGTTGCGGGGCTTACCAAATGTGCTACTGCCCTCCAGTGGCCAGTTTTATTGCTTTAAAATAGATTTTCAGCTTTGTGCTTTGGAGCTAAATTGAATCACAACCCAGAGATATCTCTTTTGAAAAAAAAAGCATGAAAGACGTATAAATACGTCTTTGGGACACTGAAACAATTAAAAATGGAACGTATTTATATGTTTTTGGGAGCAAATGAGTTAAGAAAAAGCACAAAACAAGACACCTTTCTCTGCCTCTTAGCTCTCAATGTGCAAAAAACGGCATCATTGTAATCTGTTTGAGGCAATGCATGAGCGGGTCATTCCGCGCATGCGTTAAATGTAGGGTTGTTCCGATCATGTTTTTTGCTCCCGATCCGATCCCGATCGTTTTAGTTAGAGTATCTGCCGATCCCGATATTTCCCGATCCGATTGCTTTTTTTTTGTTTTTTTGCTCCCGATTAAATTCCAATCATTCCCGATAATTTTTACCGATCATATACATTTTGGCAATGCATAAAGAAAAAAATGAATAAAACTCGGACGAATATATACATTCAACATACAGTACGTAAGTACTGTATTTGTTTATTATGACAATAAACCCTCAAGATGGTATTTACATTATTAACATTCTTTCGGTGAGAGGGATCCACGGATAGAAAGACTTGTAATTCTTAAAGGATAAATGTGACTTTGTATATTGTGACGAAATATTGCCATCTAGTGTATTTGTTGAGCTTTCAGTAAATGATACTGTAGCTGTTTAACTTCTGCCCAAATGCATGATGGGAAGTGCAACCATGACTGTGCAAAGCGGCACCAATTGATATATCTTCTCTGCGTTGGGAAATAACATAGGGTGTTAAGAAAAAGATCAACTACTACCTTTCTTCCCCACATTGCTTCCCACGATATTTCTAATTGTTGAGAGAGGGATTGTAAGGCTTTAGCTAATTAAAAAAAGGCTCTAAAGGCTGCCAAAATTCACTCTACTCATTTTACGCTGCCTTTTAGCTCTATATATATAGGTAAAACGGCGCCATTATAGATTGAACGTGACATTGCGTGAGTGGGTTGTGCAGCGCATGCGTAGATTGCGTTAAATACTTTAATGTGATTAATTGTTAAAAAATTAATTACCGCCGTTTGATAACCCTACTTTAAGCCAAAACTAAAGACTCTGGATGAGTGTAAGACATTTTGTCTCTAACGTTAATACAATTAGAAAACGATTTAATTAAAAAAAATATACTGTATATTTAAAAAAGGCATGTCTGATATTTTTTTGCCGATTCCGATACTTTGAAAATGATGTGATCGGACGCCGATCGATCGGGACATCTTTCGTTAAATGCGTCAAATATTTTAATGTGATTAATTAAAAAAATTAATTACCGCCTTTTAACGCGATAAATTTGACAGCAATTTTGCTTCCATGCAACTTCTTCGAAATTTGAAGTCTTCGAAATCTTTTTAAAATTTGTTATTTATATTTACTCATTCTTGAAAGCTCAAGCTTCAAATATGAAAACTCTACAGTGACAGTTGAGTCAACTCAATAATTAATAAGTGGCAGTTTAGTTGATAACATCAGCCAATATTTTTTTCCTAAAAAAAGCTTTGAGCTGTTTATTTCCACTCCCATGTTAAGATTACAGCCAAACCAAACATAAAATTAAAACAATCACTGAACACGTCATGTACTTAAAATAACTACTGGTTATTATGTCACATGCTACTTCAACGATCGCTTCCAGCCCTCCCAGTTCAAATGGATTGACATCTATCGCCATCAATGGCATTGAAACATGAACATTCACTGCTAGCCCTCTACAAATTTGAATTGTCAACCACATTTAATTTCTTTTCTAGATGATGGCCGACTCCATAAAGCCATGAGTGTCAAAAACAAGATGCACATCATTGAGGAGCTGGTACTCTTCCGTGACTCGCGGCCAGTGCAGCACATAGAACTGGACTCGGATAAGGTAACACTTGCCGGAGCGCGATAACAAGCGTAGCGAATGCATTAAACGGCATTTTGGGTGTTCTATGAGGCGTGAGAAATGACAGCCTAAAGGAGACCTCGAGTTAGATGAGCTAATTATATTCGTCTGTCTCTCGGGGAGGAACCGCAAACAGCTGTGGATTGAACAGCTGGAGTCAGCTGCATTTTCATACAACTCAGACAGGGTAAAATTGAATTTTAGAGTGTAAAAAAATAAAGATCAACTGTACAAGTCACAATTA
Source organism: Corythoichthys intestinalis (assembly GCF_030265065.1). Taxonomy (NCBI): domain Eukaryota; kingdom Metazoa; phylum Chordata; class Actinopteri; order Syngnathiformes; family Syngnathidae; genus Corythoichthys; species Corythoichthys intestinalis. The sequence continues at coordinate 10,836,398 of NC_080399.1, read as the reverse complement.
AAAAAATGTTTTGGCAAGGAAAGTAAATATCAACCGTAATAATGCGGTTGCACACCTTCTCTTGTAAGTGGAATGTGGTTGTGTTCAGAATTAACCAATCGCGTTCAAGCTAGGGCTCGTACCAGCGATTATTTTAATGATAGGTTAATCTGTTGACATGACTTTAAAATGTCATAATACACGAACAGTGTGTTGTTTAAAATAAAAAATAGGCAAAAATGTTGATCATTGTTTGACAAAGTAAAAGCACATGTTTGCAAATGTCTTTATTTTGAATTAACATTGTAAAAATGACTTTACTTTTACGTCCGACTACAGGAATATTGAGGGTTTTTTTCTGTTGAGGATGTAATTCTGAAGATTTGGATTATTTAAGTTAAACAGTTATAAAAATAGTTGTTGAGTAGTCGAACTGGTCAAAAAAAATTCATGGAGGCAAAAAAATAATAAATAAATAAACAAAAACAAACATAGGCCACACTCAGTGGTGGATGAAATACTCACTTTTTTTCACTTAAGTAAAAGTACAGATACAAGTATCTAAAAAAAAAAAAAAAAAGACTCAAGTAAAAGTACAAAACTACTTGCTTTAAAATTTACTTTACAAGTAAAAAGTAAGCGTTTTTTCCCCCAATGCAAAAATGTGATGATTCAACCTTTGTTTCACTGGTCAAACATTAATTAAATCTTCAAAACTCACATTGCCGTAATTTCAGAAGATACATTTTGGCGAAAACACACCACTGTTTGTTTGGTGGCGTAGGTTGGACATACAGTCATGTGAAAAATTAGGACACCCTATGCAAGCCTATGTGTTTTGTAACATATTTGGTCATGTGGATATTTAATAGCAATTTTAACAATCTTGAGAGAATCGAGTAATAGAACTGAACAATTAAAACCTTAAAAAAATATATTTTTAATTTGAAATAAATGCAATTTCTCTTGAGGAATAAATTAGGACACCCCCACATTCAATCCCACTTAAAATGGCTAAAATCACACACACAGGGGTATCACATCAGGTGCACATGATTAGAACGTCATTACCCAGGGTCTTGAAGGAGGCTTGCCTTATTTAAACCTAACATTTAGTTTGGTGTGCCCGTGACTGTTGAAGTGGGAGAAAACACCATGGTGCGATCAGAGGAGCTGTCTTGGGCCTTCAGAAAGAAGATTGTAGACTCTTATGAATCTGGTAAGGGATTTCAAAAGATCTCAAAAGAATGTAAAATCAGGTTTTCCATTGTCCGGAAAATAGTCTACAAGTGGAGGACATTCAAAACAACTGCCAACATGCCCAGGTCTGGCCGTCCAAGCAAGTTCACCCCAAGAGCAGACCGCAAGATGTTAAAAGAAGTCTCCAAAAAGCCTAAAATGTCATCAGGGGACTTACAGCAAACTCTTTCTACTGTTGATGTGAAAGTGCATGCCTCTACAATCAGAAAGAGACTTCACAAGTTTAACTTTCATGGGAGGTGTGCAAGAAGAACATGAAGGCCAGACTGAAGTATGCCAGAATGAATGTAGACAAAGACGAGGATTTTGTGTTGGTTCCCTCCTACTGTGTTCCTGTGATGGCCCATGGATTTCACCTGTTGTGCCTGCTCCTAGTGTATCCTCCATCTGAATCCTCCTGTGTCACCCACCTATTCCTCGTTTTCTCGTTACCCCTTGTCTGCGTATGTGTATATAAGCTCCCAGTTTCATTGTCAGTGTCCATGTGCACGTCAGCGTCTTTTCCCAGCAGTTTTCTCTGTCCAAGCCCTTGTGTTCCTTGAAGTAAGTTTTTGATATCATGCCTGTTGTTAGTGACCTGAGTTTTGTCAATTTTCTGTGTTTTTTGGATCCCCACAATATTGGTTGATACTTTGTTTTTTGTCAGCCTTAATTAAATCATTTTCCACTGCCGGTCTGCCTCACCGATTTCTTTTCCCTGCACTTGGGTCCACACTAACCATGTACCTTGACAGAGGACTTCTGGAATAATATTCTTTGGACAGATGAATCTAAAATTGAATTATTTGGACGCCAGAACAGAGGACATGTCTGGCGTAAACCCAATACAGCATTCTATGAAAAGAACCTCATACCAACTGTGAAGCATGGTTTGGGGATGCTTTGCTTCAGCAGGACCTGGCCAGCTCACCATCATAGAATCCACCATGAAGTCTATCGTGTATCAGAGGGTGCTTGACGAACATGTGAGATCATCTCTTGCTACTGTTGATGTGAAAGTGCATGTCTCTACAATCAGAAAGAGACAAGTTTAACCTTCGTGGGAGGTTTGCAAAGAGGAAACTTTTGCTCTCAAAGAAGAACATGAAGGCCGGTCTGAAGTTTGCCAGAGTGAATGTAGACAAAGACCAGGACTTCTGGAATAATATTCTTTTGACAGATGAATCTAAAATTGAATTATTTGGACACCAGAGCTAGGGTTGGGCATCGAGCATCGATGGGAACCGGTTCTATTACTCCATGCTCCCGGAATCGTTCAAATTTTTAAAGCTCGATTCCATGTTTCGATGCCCCGACCGCCGAGCGAGAAAAAAATTGCTCAAGTTCAAAGACTGATATTTATTTACAAGTTAAAATTAGCCTTGTGAGAAGTGAGAATTTAAAAAAATCACTGAAAAGTTAAGATTTTAATATAAACCATGCATTTTTTTTACCCTGCCTTTATTTTGACCCTGCCTCTTAAAAGAATCGGAATCAAGAATTGTTCTGATCCGGAATCGAAACGTTAAATCGTAATCGGAACCTGAATCGTTCAATTTCAACCGATGCCCAACCCTAACCAGAACAGAGGACATGTTTGGCGTAAACCCAATACAGCATTCCAGGAAGAGAACTCCGTAGCAACCGTGAAGCATGGAGGTGGAAGTGTCATGGTTTGAGGATGCTTTGCTGCAGCAGGATCTGGCCAGCTCACCATCATAGAATACTCCATGAATTCTATCCTTTATCAGAGGGGCATCTGTGAAAAAAAATTATACACGAAGTGAAACTGGACCCGGCAACATGACAATGACCCAAGACATACCAGTAAATCCACCAAGGACTGGCTGAAAAGGAAGAAATGGAGTGTCCTGGAATGGCTGAGATCTTAAAAGCCCAGATCTTAATCCCACTGAGATGCTGTAAGGTGACTTGAAACAGGCTGGACATGCAAGAAACTAAGCCTGAATGATATATATCGTTTTAACATCGCCATCGCGATGTGCGCATGCGCAATAGTCCCATCGCAAGGACGTGCGATAGTTAGTATAGTTTAGTTTTTTTAGTCCCACAAACTTCATGCGGTCGCACAGCCTCCCTCCCTCCTTCTCCCAGCTCTTTGTTCCTTAGTCACCGTGGCACTCGCTTGTTAAAGTTAACGATGTTGACAGATATTGTCTTTGATCTTCCCAGAAAAGCCGATTTCACATGCGCCTCATACGTCAATCATCGTTTAACTTGTTAAATAGTTGCTGCGCAAGGAAGCGCGTGCTGGATTGAATGTGTGTGTGTCGAGACGTTCGAGGCAGCCGGACATGTTATGTTGTGGCAGTAAACGCTAGAAGTGATCTTGAGGAGTTTGTAATTTCTACATGTCACTCCAGGAGTCACAGCCAAGGTAGGTAAACAGAAGCATTTAATAAATGGGGGGGTGCGCTACTTTGCGGTTTTTCACTTATCGCGGCGGGTTCTGTTCCCCATTAACTGCGAAAAACGGGAGATCACTGTACACTGTGGTCACGGTAAATCATCCAAAGTCTTTCCAAACACCTATTCAACTCATCTAGTGAAAATTTCTTTAAAAAAAAAAAATATATATATATATATTTTTTTTTTTTTTTTTTTTCAATATCGCAATATAATACCGCAATATATCGCAAACCCCCCAAAAAATCACAACAACAATTTTTTCCAATATCGTTCAGGCCGACAAGAATCCCCTCAAACATCTCACAGTTTAAACTATTCTGCGTTGTGGAGTGGGGCAAACTTTCTTCAGACCGATGTGAAAGACTGGTAAATGGCTACAAAGAGTCTCACTGAAGTTATTTCAGGGTAACACTAGCTATTAGGTGGTAGGGTGTCCTAACTTTTTCCTCAGTTAGAATATGCATTGTTGTTGCTATATTTGGTTTAATGAGTAAAACAATGTTAATTTTTGTTGTTTACATGCAATTAAAACACTTTCTTTTCCAGAGATAAAGAAAAACAAGATCAGACGTTGATATGTGAACATTTCTTAATAATGAACTGTATCTCATTCATAAAAATGTTATTAAACCCTCTGAATAATTCCTAGTGATGAATTCATTGCATGCATTTTTGGTATGATTACACAAAACGTGCTGTGAAAATGGACTTTGTACTGAAACTGTTTGCGTCTCTCACTTCTGCTGCATCACTTCTCATTCCCAGGGCCTTCTGTATGTTTCCACTTTCTCTGAACTGGTGGAGGTCCCACTAGCTAACTGCACTAATTACCAGAGCTGCGGGGAGTGTATCCTCTCCAGGGACCCGTACTGCGCCTGGAACGGCAGACAGTGTGTTGATGTCAGACGGGCTCCGCCAAGCATGTACGCTCCCTTCTGTTTTTTAAATTTTTTTTCCCCCTGTTCACGCCTTTAAGGCAGAGATTTCAATGACAAGTGTTAATAAGAGGAAAAACAGGAAAGTTGTGTTTAACAGTACTGTTTACTTTTTCAGTGTACTTCAGCAGGATGTGGACAATGCAGACGCTTCAGCTGTTTGCAACAAAACTGTGGCTAGCGCGCGGTTTGCGAAGTCTGCACGTGCACGTAAGTGTACTAGATTATAAAAGTGACAATACCATGTGTTTTATCATTTTCAGTGCCATTGACAGCGTTAGACAGCCAATATTTAATGTTACCCCGTTCAAGTACATAAAACTATTAGAAGTAAAATGATAATGATTAACACTTTCATGCACGAAATATGATTTTTAGGGTTGTTCCGATCATGTTTTTTTATCGTTTTAGTTTGAGTATCTGCCGATCCCGATATTTCCCGATCCGATTGCTTTTTTTTTTTTTTTTTGCTCCCGATTTAATTCCAATCATTCCCGATAATTTTCCCCGATCACATACATTTTGGCAATGCAAGACTTTAATGGATTTTCAGCTTTGTCCTTTGGAGCTAAATTGAATCAGAACCCAGAGATGTCTCTTTTGAAAAAAAAAATGGAAAAGACGTACGTCTTTGGGATACTGAAACAATTTAAAATAGAACGTATTTATACGTTTTTGGTAGCAAATGAGTTAATGACATCTTGTCAGAGAAGCTCAAGTTTGAACTCCAAGACAAGTGTTACGACCTCAGCCATGGATTGCTTTGCTTCGAAGGCTTTATGAACAAGAGCTCTCGGGTACAAAATAATGTGACTCAGCCAGGAGCTGTGATCACCCAGAAGTACAAAGAAGTACAATAAAGGCTGGACATTTATACTGTTGAAAGGGCGGTGCCAAAGCCCACCGTGAAACGAAACTTACTAAAAAACGAAACTCATCATCTCATAAACCTGGGTATTTTTCCATACAAAAACATCTTTGAGCTGAGACCTTGAGCACTGGTCCTGGCTAGAACGATGATAAGCTCAGCCTGATAAGCCACAGTTGCTCATTGTATTCATTCAGGGCATATTGGAAAACAGGAACAGAACAGTCCATATTTGGGCATATTGTCAAGGCTATGGGGAGGCACACTCAAACAGATTAATATAACAAATGATGCTCTATGCTACAATGTTCTCATGCAAGCATAACAAAGCATACAAAATATAATGTATAATGGTTGTGTTTTAAAGGGATCCTCTGTTTTTAAGACAAGTAATTCTTAAAAGATAAATGTTAGTATGAATTATAATAATTTGATATTAAAACCCCTCTTAATGTTTTTGTTTTAATAAAGTTTGTAAAATTATTTTAAGTGATAGGTCGCCGTTCTTGATACGTCGCAGTGCGTGATGACACTGGTCCGGTTGCCAAAATTCCAGCGTGTCAGTCGTTAGCTTTCCCAACATGTCGTCAGTTCTACCCTTCCTATTTGAACCAGATCTGAAAAGTGAAGAGCAGGACAGCACTGTCGGTCGTTCACAAGACGAGCTTCAGGGAAAAATGCATGCAGCAAATACCTGATAAGACAAAAGTTGGGCAAAACTGGTGATGCGAGAGAGTCCTGTTGGGAAGTCCGGTTGGGAGCGAGAGTGTATGCTGTATGGTTTTATTAGCAGATATTCTAGGTAAGCATATTGCGTTTTCAAACTTATCCCAATATAATTATGTAGATTGTTAGCATACAGAGCTGTCGTGTGCTTACAGTACAGGCCAAAGAGCACACCTTGTGTAATCCATGTCTTGTACATTGTAACGCGTGGTAGCTAGAATACGTGTATAAAAGTACCAAAAATGGGAGAAGCTTCCACTTATGCACATTTATTCACAGAAAATAATATTTCCACCTTGACCAATCTTCACTCGGGAGCTCAGCAGTACGCAAACATGTGTTCCCTGAAGAACTCCCAACATTGTTGTAAGGTCCACGTCAGAGTCACTGTCGTCACTGTAGCATGCCATAGTGCTTTAATTATTTAGTATGATTTGGGGAAAACTCCCACGAAGAATAGTCAACAAAAAAGATATCAATAGTAATCCAAATCTGTGTTTTTTACTCACTTGAAGATCCAGGAATTAGACCGATACCATGGCAATGTCGCAGCCGCGATTAGGCCGTCGATTCCACAAAATAGACTGATCCGAAAAGCCGCTGTGGGACCGACGAATCAAAAAAATGGACAGATCCGAAACCAATATTGCAGACGCGGTGGGACCGTCGGATCAAGAAAATAGACGGAACCCTTACTTGACTGAGGATCCAGGAAAAATGTTCGGGTGCTAGTTGTAACGCGTGGTGGGTAGGATACGTGCATACAGGGACCAAAAAGGGGGAGAAGCTTCCACTTATGCACATTTATTCACTAAAAATAATAATTCCACCTTGACCACTCACTTCACTCCCCTTGTTTCCATTTGACTGGGAATTGCATCCAAAAGCAGCACATCGTGGCATTTTACTTCGCGAGTTTAGGCAACAATAAGCAATTGTTGAACACAAAAGATACCAATGACGTCATCACTGCGAGCCCGCAAACCATGGCGCCAACTAACGGTCAAAATATGGACTAAATATTATAAAATATTGCCATTAATTTAACATTTTATGTGTTTCTAACAACATATTTTAGTACAAGAGAACAATTGTGGTTTATTAGAGTCTACATGTATTTAAGTTAGAGGATCACTTTAAGCATGAATAAAAGCATTCAGTAATGCCCATGACAGTGTCATGTCATAATTATGATGGTCTTATGACAGTCATATGACGCCGCTGTCAAATAAAGTGTTACCTATTTACTCAGATAAATCAAGAAATTAGCCCCACTGGACTACAAGCCGCAGGAGGGGGGAAATGTTGCGACTTATAGTCCGAAAATTACGGTATATTATAGTATTGATGGCACTAAATGACCAATCCATTTTGAAATGGAGGTCTAGCAGCAATCATTCAAGTTACTACCAAGTTAAATGAATGCCTTATAATGTGTTAAATATTTTTCATATCAAATTTCCATGACTCTGGCATCTCACATCTCCAAAACGATCAATTTTCCGACAGCCCAAATATCTACTAGATTTACCTTCCTGATTTTCAAGTTCTACTGGATTCATCAGATGTTTTTTTTTTTTTTTTTGTTAAGGAAATTGAAAAAGAAAAAAAAACTATCCTTTCAAGTATATTTGCAGTGCAACCTGAAACTCATCGTTTTGTGATTTTTTTTAGTTCACTTCCTCCGTCGTCATTTCCATTCTGTCAACTGGAATTACCCTTATGCCTGTTGTTTACACACACATTATGAAAAGATTTCAAGTTTGCTGAATAAAATCGCTCTTCCCGCAGGAATGTCGTCTTGCCAGACTATCGTTATCCCCGCCAACACCTTCCAAGTGCTGCCGTGCAAGCTGCGCTCCAATCTGGCTGAGAGGTCGTGGAAGTTCAGCGAGACTTCCGGTCACTTTCACTACCAAAGCCCGGAGGGGGGGCTGGTGGTAGTCGCTCAGGCGGACAGACAGGAGACCTACGAGTGCTGGTCGGTGGAGGAAGGCTTCCAACAGCTCTTGGCGAACTACTGCGTACGTGCCGAGACCAGAAGCGAAAGCAGCACCCAGAGGGGCCGACCGCGTACCTCTTCCGCCTCGCAAGATCATTTCGTCCTCCTTCCCGGAGAGGCTCACTCCCCGCAGATCAACACCAAAACTTACTGGAACGAACTCATCGTAGTGTGCTCGCTCCTGGCGTTCGCCTTGCTGGTCTTCTCCTTGTTCCTGGTCTACAGGAACCGCGATCACATGAAGTCCATGCTCAAGGAAGGTGAGTGCCCTAACATGCAACAGAAGAAGCCCAAGCCCGCTGAGAACTTACCGCTGAACGGCAACGCCGTGGCGGTCTCGGTGCCGGACCACAAGGGCTATCAGACGCTTCACGACAACTACACGTGCGGAACGCCTCCGCACGAGTGCTCGTCGCCGGACGACGGCAAGAGCTTTTCCGAGTCGGATAGGAGGCCGCTGGACTTGCAGGAGAGCCACGTGGAGATCTCGTCCATCAGCCCGCGACCTCGAGTCAGACTGGGATCAGAGATTAAAGACTCGGTAGTGTAAAGACTCCATGACAAAAAGACACACGCAAAGTCCGTGCTGAGTATTTTCGGGGGAAAACATTTGATCACATTTTGCACTTTGTCCTGGTTTGTGCTGTTTTTACGGAAGCGTATTGAAGCCACATAATAAAAAAAAAAAATAAATGGAAAAAAATGATTAAAATGTTAAGAGTAAAAGTCCAGCATCATGTTTTTGCATTATAGTTAGAGCGTTTTGACATTATAGTTCTATGTAGATTTGTCAGATAATGACTTTTTAACCGATATCCGGATATTGTCCAATTCCAAAAATTTGATACCACTATTAAACCGCTAGCGATGTATGCGGTGGCAGACTTAACATATTATGGCTAATTTCATTGTGATGCCCTGGTCAAATGGTTTGCTCACATAACAAATCCCAAATCTGAGTTTGGAAACATCTAATGGTCAATAAGCATAACTGCTGTGCTAAGCTGTGACCAGCCCTTATATAAAGGCAGAAGGCTTCTACATTCATTTTGCAGGCAATCATTATACAGTATATTATAAACATTATGAGAACAGGTTGTGATAAGAATTGTCCGATAATTATTTCTTAATCAACATCCCCTTATTGTCCGACTCCAAAAATCCGATACTAATATCAAATCGATATTGATAAATGGGGTCGTGGACTTAACATATTATGGCTAATTGTATTGTGATGCTCCACTGGAAGCTTTAATAATGATAATGCTCACATAAAAAAATCCCAAGCATCTTACTTTGAAGACATCTAATGGTCAATAAGCATAACTGTTGTTCTAAGCTGTGGCCAGCCCTCGTACAAAGACCGAGGGCTTGAAGGCAACTTACATATTAGCCCAAAACTGTTAAATGAAAAACCGATGTCGATATTATCTGATATCATTTTAAAATGTTTTTATCGACAACTCTAATACTATGTATAAACATTATAATGATCATGTCTTTACTGATATTATCATGTAAAAAAAAAAGTGTGACCATTACAGGTATCGTGATAGGTATAACTAAACAACACGTTTTTACATGATCATGTCTGCACGTTATTTTTACATATTTATTTACATGATAACTACGATTTACATGTTAAAAATATATTGATAATCAAACCTGGATGATATACGGTTTTACATGATATCATGTTTTTACCCAATAATTTCATGCCAAAACGATTCATGTTTTACACATTTCACATTTTTACATGATAGCTATCACATTTTTACACGTTTTCAGGTGAAAACATGATGACTGTCACGTTTTTAAATGATACCCATCATGTTTTCACGGTATTTACAGTACATGATAAAGTACATGATTACGTTCCTACGCTGGCGACCAGACCTAAATTTCTGCTTAAATCTGATTTCACGCTTAACCCCTTCAGACCTAAGCATGCTGCTGAAGGACATGACACGTCCGCATCTCTAAACCAATAAATACTCTGAATTTAGTTGCCATTGCCACGTCTGGGAGATGATTGGATGAAAGTTTACCCATCAAAATCAAATCATGGGGTTTGGCACGTCCTCTTTGCTGTTTTTGGCTCTTTGAAAATGGCTTACTAAACGCAACTTCAAAAAGGTAATTTCTCATTAAAAGCATATTAACATTAAAAATAACCAATTAAAGCATGAAATATCCCCGACCAAAAACGTGCTCTTTGCTCTGGTGTTTGGGTAGCGTAAAAATCTGATTTTTTTTTTTTTTTTTGCCCAGCAGAAAAAAATCGGATCCAAAGGGGTTAATCAAAATTTACATGAAAATACTTAGTATAAAAGGACTAAAATACAATAAAATGAAATAAATTAATAAATAAATAAAGATGCTGCATTCACCATTAGTGCTGAGAGGTGGATGGAGGAGAAAGGTGACACTACCAGGTCAGGTGGTTTTGGCGAAGCAAAGCGAATGACTGTCTCTAAGGTGCTAGTCACATAATCTGTTCCAAAATTAATTTTGAACCATTATAATTTTTTTTTAAAATTCATTTCATTCATTTTTGTTGTTTTTTAATGGCGTATCGCAAGCAACACGTCACTTCCGCTCATTAATATTCATGACATTAGCTACTGTTGCTAAGTAGGGACAAGCCACTGTTTGTCCTTAATAGGAAATGAATGGAAATTGTGTACGAAGGAGATGTTTACAGAGCTAAACCTACCAATTCTCTCCGAAAATGATGTGCCTGGTGCCAAATTCACTGGCAAAGATGTGGAAGAACATAACAATGTTCAGCTAAAGAGATGGCTTGAGTGTCAAAGGCTGAAAAAGACGAAAAAAAACGAGCCGACCTAAGCATAGCTTTAGCTTTTTTATCGACGCGACTGACAATGACATTCTCCTGTTTCAACAAGCTATCCTTTACCATCAGCCCTGTCTTTCTTATATATCCTCTGGTTGTCCAACGTCTCTTACCGTTCTTGGGGGTAATTTAGTTAGCTTTGTGTAGCGATCGCAAATGCTACTCAGTGACAGCCAACGAACACTTTTAATTTTTCATTGATAACACATCTTAATCCTATAATTTATTTACGCTTCCCCCTTACTAAAGTTGTTTTTTATATATATATAACAGAAACGGTAACAGTGGCAGTCAGATTCCATTGTAATTCTTTTCAGGTCATTCATTGTCAGACAGAAGCAGTACGGCACAACGTTACGCTAAAAAAATAAGTTAAAAATATAAAAATGGCTTACCTCTTTGTCCTGTGAAAGACCATGCCAACATAACGTTTACTGCATATGAAATGTGAATGGATTCACCGAGCTGGTGTTAAAGTCCGCGCAAGTTGATTCTGTCTTCACATTTTTTCCTCCTGAGTTTTTGGTTTCCAGAAACGTATGAAGAAAACATCCTTCATGTGTCGTAATGTCTAGAGTCGTTTCTACAAGTTCCAAAAAAAGCAATGCGTGATCGGCATGTTCGTTTTTGCAAGATTACCGGAGAAAAGTAGCACAAATTACATTGTGTCTATGCGAGGGCAGGTCTGTAATGTCCCACTTCGGCTTTACTTCCGCTAAAAATAGCGTGCGTGCAGTACGCTATTGCTTAACAACTTTTATAGACAACGTTTTACCGACAAAGTCTTAATTTTAAATTCATATATTGGAAAGTGAATTACATGCAATGATATTTTTGGCCACCAGGGGGGCATTACACCCCCCCCCTTAATCTCGGTTTATGTTTAAAAGGCACATATACTAGTGCTTCCAAAACCATGACAAACGAGGTCTTTTTATTAGAGATGTCTGATATCGGGTACCCGATATCGGCCATAATGTGAAAAAAGTAGGGCGAAAAAGGCAAAGATGCTCCCGGCACAGGCGTCGTGAAGTTGAAACGTCGTAGGTCGGGTACTTTGTAACCGGAGGACTCCTGTAGTAGTTATAAGTACATGATTATGAGGTAAAATTATATGATAGCTATCACATTTTTACATGAAAGTTTCATCTCAAAATCTGCTAATCACCATCTTTTAACATGATGCTGTAATCTAAAAATGTGATCCCTTTTTTTTTTATTGCTGTGGTAGCAGTACGCTTCCGTAGTTTTTGTGGTCCATGAACATTTCTCTTGTGCATTCTGACCGCCTTCAGACATTTAGGTGCTTTCGCGTACAGCTCAAAAACAGAATGTAAGTTGTGCTCACGGACCTCCGCCAAGGACAAAATAAGGAAGTACAAAAAAAAAAAAAGAACTAAGTGACACTCCTTGATGAAAACTTCACACACACCCAGGAGGATTCAAACAAAAGCACAGCTTGACTCGTATATAGTGTTGCCTCTCAGTCCGTCCTTAATAGTTACACATCGAAGAGAGGTTGTGACACATTTTCATACTCCTGTAGAAATCATTCATAGTTTATATTATTATCTGCCATTCACGCCTATACCATTCACTGAGGCTATGCACTATCTACTGTACTGTAGCAAGGTCAACTCACAATTACACAAAGATGCCAAGTTAGAAGCTAAAAGTTCTGCTGTGAGGATTAGTATTTAAACAAATTTCTAATTGGCTGCCAGTGACAGCGATAGACGTCCAATTTATTTGACCTGGAAGGACGGGCAATCCAAGACGTCTAATCAATTTGAACTGGGAGACGCTGTGAGCCCTCCCAGGTTAAATAAATTGACGTCTATTGCTGTCAATGGCACTGAAACATGATCACTCACTTAAAGGGATAGACAACTCCTTGGAAAAAATTATGGATCCAATGATTTGTGTTTTTCTGGATTGATATCGATTATCAGAGCTTCAGGGAGCCAATATTTATTTGCAGTAGAACTGTAAAAAAAAAAAAAAAAAAGTAAAATGTTGTGTAATATAAACATTTTGTTATATATACACAGTATAGGCCAAAATTTTGGACAGACCTCATTCAATGCAACACAAATGAAGGTCCCAACCCCATTGATAAAGCAATAAATTCCACTAATCAACCCTGAAAAAGCATACCTGTGAAGTCAAAAAACATTTTAGGTGACTCCCTCTTGAAGCTCATCAAGAGAATGATAAGTGTGCAAAAAAAAAAAAAAAAATCAGATTAAAGGGTGGCTACTTTAAAGATACTAGAATATTAGACATAATTTTAGTTATTTCACCTTTTTTTTGCCAAGTACAGTGGTATGAAAAAGTATCTGAACCTTTAGGAATTTCTCACATTTCTGCATAAAATCACTATCAAATGTGGTCTGATCTTCGTCAAAATCACACAGATGAAAAAACTGTCGGCTTTAACTAAAACCACCCAAACATTAATAGATTTTCATATTTTAATGAGGATAGTGTGCAAACAATGACAGAGGGAGGGAAAAAAAAGTAAGTGAACCATCACATTTAATATTTTGTGGGCCTCCCTTTGGCAGCAATAACTTCAACCAGACGCTTCCTGTAGCTGCAGATATGTCTGGCACATCGATCAGGACTAATTTTGGCCCATCCTTCTCTACAAAATTGCTGTAGTTGAGTCAGATTCCTGGGATGTTTGGCATTAATCGCTGTCTTTAGGTCATGCCACAGCATCTCAATGGGATTCAAGTCTGAACTTTGACTTGGCCACTCCAGAACGTTTATTTTGTTCTACTGAAACCATTCTGAAGTTGATTTACTTCTGTGTTTTGGATCATTGTCTTGTTGCAGCATCCATCAATCCTCTTTTTAGCTTCAACTGTCTGACAGACAGCCTCAGGTTTTCCTGCAAAACATCCTGATAAACTTTTGAATTCATTCTTTCATTAATGATTGCAAGTTGTCCAGGCCCTGAGGCAGTAAAACAGCCCCAAATCATGATGTCTCTCCACCATGCTTCACGGTGGGGATGAGGTGTTAATGTTGGTGAGCTGTTCAATTTTTCCTCCACACATGACAGTGTGTTACCCCCAAACAATTCAACTCTGGTTTCAACAGTCCACAAAATATTTTGCCAAAACCTCTGTGGAGTGTCCAAGCGGCGAGCAACAATGTTTTTTTTTTTTTTAGACAGCGGTGACTTCCTCCGTGGAGTCCTCCCATGAACACTATTTCTGGCCATAGTTCTACATATAGTTGATGTGTGCACAGAGATATTGGACTGTGCCAGTGATTTCTGTAAGTCTTTAGCAGACTCTCTCGGGTACTTTTTTGAGTATTCTGCGCTGAACTCTAGGCGTCATCTTTGGTGGACGGCCACTCCTTGGGAGAGAAGCAAAAGTGCCAAACTCTCTGCATTTATAGACAACTTCTCTTACTGTCGATTGATGAACATCCAGACATTTAGAGATGGTTTTGTATCCTTTCCCAGCTTTATACAAATCAACAATCTTTGATCGCAGGTCCTCAGACAGCTCTTTTGACCGAGCCATGACACACATCAGGCAATGCTTCTCATCAAGACAATTCTTACCAGGTGCGTGTTTTATAGTGGGCAGGGTAGCTTTAAACCACTCATCAGTGATCTGGCACACACCTTATATACATTGTTTGGTAAAAATTGGTTTCAATTGCTCTTTAAGTCTCCTTAGGCAGAGGGTTCACTTATTTTTCCTAAATATGAAAACCCATAAATGTTTAGGTGGTTTTAGTTAACGCAGACACTGTATTTTCATCTGTGTGATTTTGACAATGATCAGATCACATTTGATGGTGATTTTACGCAGAAATGTGAGAAATCTCAAAAGATTGATACTTTTTCATACCACTGTACATAATTCCACATGTGTTCATTCAGTTTGATTAGCTTCAGTGAGAACTTACAATGTAAATAGTCATGAAAATAAAGAAAACGCACAAATGAGGTGTGTCCAAACTTTTGGCCTGTACTGTATACACAGGATATGTTTATTCAAACAAAACAAATAAAGCAGTATTATTGTTAATATTTTATTATTTAATTTCAAACACAGAATAACATGCAGTGAGTCAACAAGCTAGCGGCAACTCTTGTCAAGTTAAATAAATAAATATTTAACTTTCCATTGTATAATAGCTACCTGAAAGTTTTCACTGTAAAATTGGTTTATCACTGGAAAGATTCTGGTTTAAATAATTGACAAACAGGAATTCATTTTTCTGATGTATAATATTGGAGAATTCATAGATAAGTAAAAGCCAGTATTTCCAAGAAGTGCCCTTTGTAAATGGTGACAGCCAATTTATCAATGCGGTTATTATTTTGGCCAACCAAATGAGAGCATCCCAAATTGATCGCCTCGTTGCTAGAGGTCGACCGATATAGGATTTTTAAAGGTTGATAACGAAAAAAATCTGATGATTTCGCAAGCCAATACCTGAGGCAAGGAAAGGCAATTGAAACACTCATTATATAAATGTACTGTATATGGTCCGTGTATCTTCCGGCCATTTGTTTTTCCTTCTAATTTTGGAAAACAAAAAACGGAAAACAAGCCCAATTCCGTATTTTGTTTTTATGTGTGCCAACAAAAAAAAAACGAGAAATGACTCTCTTCTCGTTTCCCAATTAAAAACTCGTAATTCATTAACTGAAAATAAGCCTAAATCTGTTTTATTATTGAATTGAAGTCAAAAAACAAAATACGCCCAGTATTGTTTTCCACCAATTTCGATTTTTCAATGAGCCATGACCCAATAGACGATGTTTGTCTTATAAATTAATATAATGCTGCTTAAATGAGGCTTGTTTCCGGTAACGAATGACCCGTTTTTAATTGGCAAATGGGAGACGATTCATTCCTCGTTTTTGTTAACATGCATGAAAACAAACGTTTTTTGTTTTCCAAAATCAGAAGGAAAAATTAATTGCCGAAAGGTACACGGACTGTGCTGTATACAGTGATCCCTCCCTACTTCGCACTTCAGACTTCGCGCCTTCAGTCCATCGCAGATTTTTTTTTCAATTAAAAAATAAATACAGATGTGCTGTCCCGAGCCAATCGCATAGTCTCACTCTCCCTTGCAGTGTACTAGAGTTGCTTATTGAAGTTAAATATGATTGACAGACAGTTATGCTGGTAAGCCGAGACTTCAAAGCGTCGCATGTGTCAACATTGTTTAACTTGTTAAACAGTTGCTGTGGCAACTCATTGTGTGTAAGTAAGCGGCTTAAATGGACTCACTCAATGAAGCATTCAATAAAGACAAGAATTTGTCAACTTTTTTTTTTAAATGGCTTGGTCGTCTACATTTTTTCTTGTTAAAAAATAATTAAGTGGGACAGTAACATGTTTAAAACTTATCATTATCATTACATTTGAAGTGCTTCAAAACAATATATATATATATATATATATATATATATATATATATATATATATATATATATATATATATATATATATATATACATAAAAGTTACCTTTGAGGAAAAAAAGTGTAAAAACATGTCATATGTATCTCTTTCCAATGATAAATGTGAATAAATACATGGAACACACACCAAAAAAATCTACTTCGCGTTTTTTCACTTATCGCGGCGGGTTCTGCTCCCCATTAACTGTGGAAAAACGAGGGATCACTTTATAACGAAAGTTGGATTTTTCTTCTACTTCCTTTTGAAACAGTGGCCACTCGACGATGGACCTAAGGTATCCTATTATATTTGCAGATAGTGAAAATATAGTGATCCCCCGTTTTTCGCAGTTAATGGGGACCAGAACCTGCCGCGATAAGTGGAAAAACTGAGAAGTAGCCCCCCCCCCTCCCACCACCACCACCACCACCAAAGATTTGTGTGTGTGTGTGTGTGGGGGGGGTGTTCAATGTATTTGTTCAGATTTAGCTTTGGAAAGACAGATGTACAGAGTATGTTTTTTCACTTTTTTACCTCAAAGTATAATAATAATAATGTACAAAAAAAAAAACTCACGTATATTAATATATATTCGTTTCAAGCACTTCAAATGGAATAATTATGATAAGTTCTAAACATATTAATGTCCCACAGAATAATCTTTAAACAAGCAAAAAAGTAGAAAAATGCATGTTTTTATTAAATGCTTCATAAGTGAATCCGCTCAAGCTGCTCACTTACACACAATGAGTTGCCACAGCAACTGTTCAACAGGTTAAACGATGATTGATGCATGCGGCGCTTTAAAGTTTCGGCTTTCGACCATCTCTAGCAAGATCAAACATTAACGTCTCTCAGTCATCATTAACTTTAATAAGCAACTCCAGTGCACTGCCTGACCAACAAAAGTGGCAGGAGCGAAATTGTCTATAAAATACTGCATTTATTTATATTTTATTTATTATAAAAAAAAAAAAATCCGCGATGGACTGAGGGTGCGAAGTTTGAAGCGTGAAGTAGCGAGGGATCACTGTATTAATGGGCTGGACGATATATCGGTCTACTTTATAGGAAAGATCATCACCCAAACAGTGAACATACCAGTGATCATATTGTAACGGCTACATATCAGCCGATTGACAAGCTTGAAAAAAGTCCATAAACATACCGATATATCGGTTCACCTCTACTCATTGCCATGTGCACCTGTACTCGAGTGTATCAGGTGAGTAAAATTGACATCACAAAATGGCTGTACTTGTAGGCAATGTAATATTTTATGTGTTTAAACACAATTTTCTCCACTATCAGATCTTTAAAAAAAAATCGATTTGCATGTTTAAATACTTTAAGCATAAATAACAGTCGCATTACAGTCATTTATGCTAGGTGTTGTCTGTCTCTTTAAATTTCCTTATGGGTGGTGAGCTCACAAAGTTTTTCAACTAATTACATAACGATGAGGAAAACACATATTCAGGTATGGAATTAGGCGGTCTATGCAAATTAAAAAGGAATTATCTCTCCTCGTGAGTAAGCACAAATATGATATCATCATGATCACCTTAGAAGCAGAGGCAGTGCAAATTCTCACGCAATAATGACTGTATGTACTGTATACAGGTAACATGATTTATTTAGGGGTCCAATACAGTCATTCTTATTCTCAGCATAGATTTATCTACACGTGGCCAAATGGATGTTTTTCCATGTTCTCAAAGGGAAATAATACATCTGTTGTGTATTTATAATCTGGTTGAACACATTAAATTCTATTCTTACACACTTTTAGCATTTGACCACTGTCTTGTTGTGACACCAAGCAAGCATTCAACATTTTATTTGTGCACAGGCATTGTAAGATGGTTTTTTTTCAATTATTATTTAAAAGTGGCAAAGCGATGTAAAGAGTATTTTGCACAAGATGTAAAAAAGCCTTAGAGTGTGACAAGTTATGGCTTTGATAATAAATGTGTAATGCCTTTTCATGACTGCAATCAAAAGATGTGCCTCTAGGGATCTTTAAATTAACCCAGAAACAAGAGAGCTAAAAAGTCACACTTATGACACACGAATGAATATTTTGTTGAATAATTTGCTGGTTTATAAATTGGCTCATAAGGTGTGTTTTTTTCTCAGTCTTTGTGGTGTAGCAAACAAATAAGCCCTGGATTTCATATGTGAAACACAGATAACCGTATTAATATATAGTGTTGCAACGATACCTGTATCGGTACTAATCCGGCACTCCGCAGTGTGACTCAATCACAATCTAGTTTCCAATCGCTGGTTGCCCTAACCAAGATTGCCGCTGTAAAGAAAGGAGTGTACCAAAATGGTAACAGACGTCCAATCTTGTTGTGTACAATTACCCATCTGCTGTGAATGAAATAAGTTTATCACTTGTAGACATCCAATCCCATTGGACGTCTCGCGCCGTCAATGGCAGCCAATGAGTTAAGCAATGTCTGACCAAGCCATGATAGAATTACTTTACATTCAAGTAAAGTAGAGGTGCAACAATAAATTGATTAGTCGACAACTAATCGATTAGCAATTTAATCGAGAACTATTTTGATAACCGATTAATCGACAACTAATCGATTAGCAAATTAATCGACAGCTATGTTGATAACCGATTAATCGTTTAGGACCTTCTTCACCTTAAACTTGTTTAAATTCTTGAAATTATAACATAACTATAAAACTTCTCAGTTGTAAATATCAGATTTCTTCATTATATTTTTGTTAGGACAAAGTAGGACATGAAAAAAATCTGCTTTTACTTTGGAAAACAACAATTCACATTTTTGCCATTTTCGGACATCTTATTGTCTAAACTAGCTCCTTAATAAGGCTGCAACAACTCATCGATTAAATCGATTTATAAATTAGTTGCCGACGAATTTAATAATCGATACAGTTGAAGGAAATAGTCATCCATTTTGTCTTCATTGCTACTTACAACAAGCCGCAAAAAAAACTTCAAGGTAAATCATGAGGGTATTTGAAAGAAGTGACATTTATCCGATTAATCGAATAAACAATTATAAAAATAATCGTTAGTTGCAGCCCTGAAGTGAAGTATAGTATCGTTTAGTATATAAGTATAGGATAGTTTAATGTGGGATAAAAACTAGAAAAACATATGTAATAGGGCTGAACAATATTGGAAAAAACTGGCATTGCGACTTTTTAGGGATATATTGCGATCTGAAAACTAGAATAATTTTCACCGAATGACTTGAATGGCTCTGATTAGGAAGTCTTTAGTTGACTCACTAAGACTACATTGTATTCATTAGAGATGTCCTAATCCGATCACATGATCAGAAATCAGGCCGATCAATTTCAGATGATCGGAATCGGGTGAAAAGGATCGGAATTTTAATTTTAAAATTATATTTATGTTCGTACGGCCTCTCACCTTCCCTCCAAACTGTTTTTGTGGTCACCAGTGCAGCTGGCGTTTGGTACTTAAAGTTAACGATGATTGACAGGTTTGTAGCTTTGATCTGGCCAGAGATTCCTCGGTAGCTCTACGATCAAAGGCACAAATGTGATAATCATTGCTAAGCTTGCTACATAGTCTGAAGTGTGATGTGGCAACTAATTCCTTGTGTAAGTGAGAGGCTGTTCTTGGCAGCGTGAGTGTCAAAGTAAAAAAAAAACCAAACAACTTTTATTTGGGTATTGGATCGGGACACGGTATCAGCAGATTCTCAAAATCAGGTGACTCAGGTGCAAAAATATGTGATCGGGACATCCCTAGTATTCATATAATACCGTTTAATCCAGGCTAAGGGGGTTTATCTGTGAATGATGAAGATCGGTGTATATAAAAGGGATCAAGAAAAACAATCGCACCCCTAAATTGTTCAAAAATCCTCTCAGGCTAAACCAAACTACTATTTCAGTATCAAGTTAGCATATAACAGTAAAAAAATATACAAAAATAACAGTAAATACAATACTCCAGTCCCCATTCTGTATCAGCAGCTTTAAACTACATTCAATTAATTTAATGCTGTGAATCAACTGTTACAGTTGTCAAAATTGCTCCCGTTATTCCATAAATTCCCTTCTGTCTACTTTTGTCAAAGTTTTAAAACTATTTAATCATTTAAAGATAGATTCAAGACAAGATTCTACCGATTTAGGAGTATTTTAGATAAAAAGTTAATTAGGTTTGCTACAACAGAGCCTTCTAGAGAAGTCACTGCTTTAGTACTGCTTTAAGATGGCGGCTGTTTACTAACGCCGGAAAATCTGTCATTTCGCATCTCGGTTCAATAATACATGTTCTAACACCACCGTTGTCTGTCATTTTGCATCTAGTTCTACATATACATGACATCTACTGTAGCCGTATGTTTGTAGCAACTAGCAACTGGGCGTTGTTTGTAGCGGCTGTCGGCCTTAGCCAGGTATGATTGTTTTTTTATCTCGCGGCATGAGTTGAACATGATATTTACTCTCGGTCCGTTCCTCATTGCGTCCCAAAGACCGCACTGACTGTTTTTTTACTTCCGTTTTACCTGGTATAATTCAATAATCGGAATTTGGATGTTTGTGAATCGTTCTCGAATCTTCCACGGCCGAATCGCGAATAATCTAAGAATCGGAAATTTTGCACGCCTCTAGATACCAGCTGGGTATTGGAATCGGGAGCCAATAAAATGGTATCGGTGCAACACTAGTAATATATTAATAATGTTACTTCAAAATTGTATTATGTAGGATTTATGGTTTCTAATCAGACATTTAGAAGGATCTCCTGCCTGGGCCGTCGTAAAGAAAATAAAATGCATATGTGGTGGCTCGGGCAATATTAGCTTATTTACTGCCAGCTCAGGTTACAGAGTATGTATTGTTGTAGTTAGTAAAAAAAGGACATATATGTGGCAAACACCTATTAACGGCAATAGAAGTCCAATTCTTTATTTGATTGATTCCAGCCCCTCCTAGTCAAAATGGATTGGATGTCTATTGCTGTTAATGGCAGCCAGTGCAGACTACAAAAGAAAAAATGGTGAAGCTTATTTAGCTAAATGGTTGTTTTGAGAGCCCTTGTGAGGGTTGCAGTATTTCACATCCTCAAAAACCATGGCATACCACCAAAGATCATACAGAGGTGCTTTAAGACCCTAGTTGGACATTTTTTTCTGGCTTTGACTTACGAGTAAAAATTTAAGATTTTAACTCTGCTCGAATCACTTAGCAACATGCAGCAGTTTGGATGACAAACAATAACTTTGTCTTAACATTCGTAAAATCTCATATACATACATTCCTTATCCTCTGTGAAGAATGCTGAATTGTACAATAGCTTTCTAAAGTATATTGTCAAGGTGTGCAAATCTAGGGGAGTAGTACAACATCCATTGAATCGCAGCAAATTTTGTGGCCCAAACGGTTTAATTATTTGCGTTCTTTTACATTGTCAGTATTGATGTAGAAATAATATTGAGTTGAGTCTATGATTTTAGCAAATATATCACAGATTTAAAGAATAAATCAATAAATGAACATTTGTTAGGAGGCCAAAATGAAGTGCATTTCTAATCATTTTGGCGAAAGATGAGAATTTCAATTTGCATCTCAAGGCACCACTGTATCGTGAAAAAAGATCTATCTTGGCACAATTTATCAAATTGTTTCATTATTCCGCCTTTACATCACATTACCAGCATGGATAGAGGAACAAAGACGCAGTACTTGTAGTTTTAATAATTTACGGACCAATTCAGTGGATTTAGATCATTTCCCTGGGCACAACTCAAGACACAGTGTTTTAGCATCATTTCTTCAAATGAACCACTATAGTCAGGCCTTTTAAATGTGACATGTTTTGTAACTGATGATGTGAAAATGTTTTGTAAATTCAGATGCCAGTGTAAAGAGGGGGAAAAAAGAAACAATGGCGAAATGTTTTTTTTTTTTTGGTTTGTTTTTTTTGTATTATAACTCACTGTTGTTTTTCTTCCATTTTTTTGTATCACATATAAAAAAGGCACTTTATTTTCATTTTTCAAATAAAGATATAAAACGATACTTTCTTAAAAGTATTAATGTGGAGTGAGACTGTGTCAAATGACGCGTACTGTTGCGTTGAAGGAAGACAAACAAAATGACGTCACCCTTTTAGCCGGAAGCGGAACTGCGGTCCTTTTAATCCGTGGAAGCCCCGCCCATATGACATTTATTGGGCCAATCAGATGTTCCACGCTCACCTCTAAGTAACTTTTTGCGACTCGCGAGTACTTCTCTCGAAAGAATGCGAGAAGCATGTGAAGTCGCCACTTGGCGTTTTTAATACGTCCATGTGCGTGAAAAATGGAGCCGAACCACCTCCAAAACCTCTTCTGCATCTGTGACATCAACCAGTCCGGTAAAATTGAGTTTGAGGACTTCACGGTTGTGTGCCGGGAGCTCAACGTGCCCGATTCCGAGGTCCAAACATTGTTCGGCAAGTTCGGCGTGGACGACGAAGGCTGTATCGACTTCGGAAGGTTTTCGTGCAGGTTTAAGGAGGTTTTTCAGACTATGGGGCCTGATTTCTCAACGGTCGGTTCGGGAATGTCGTTTGCGGCTCGGTTCGATATCGACGACGGTGTGCTGTCCGAAAGGTGAGTTCGGTTCCGGTGTGGGCAGAACAGGTGTTCGGCCATTCCGACCGTCATTTTGTTACACCTTATAGGCGTGAAAAAAGTGCAGTTATGTTATGATTGCTTGCCGTCATTCATGCTTTAAACTCCAGAATAGCGATGAATTCGTAGTACAAATACTACTGATACCTATTATTATTATTACTACGACTCATACTTCTAAGGGACTCTAACTAATTTAACTAATTGGCTGCCATTGAAAACGCTGGACTTTTAATGCTTTTTGGTACTGAAAGATGAGGATTCACAGCCAGTCCTCCCATATGAAATGAACCGGACTTCGTTTGGTTCATAATGAAAATTATCTTGTTATTGATTTTTAAAAAAGTGTTTTTCTTTTTTTTTTTTTTTTTTTTTGGGGGGGGGGGATGGGGGTTAAATCAAATTTTATTTTGAATTTAACAAAAAAAAAAATGTTAAATCGATAGCAGGGCCGGCCCAGCCTATATGCAGACTATGCAGCTGCTTAGGGCCCCTGACCATTAGGGGGCCCCCCAATCTGGCAGTTGTTTAATTTATATTCTATTTTTTTTGCTACAGTTTGCTTTATTTGACTTTTGTGAGTTTTGATACTTGATTACAAGCTTAAAAAAATAAGTTTTTCCCTAACTTTCTTTTAGAAAAAGGTTTGGCGCTATCTACTGTAAGTACATTACAAGAGCATTGTAAAACAACGTTCGCATTTAATAGCATTTAAGCTAGTGGAGTTGTGCAGTGCAAGTTATCCAGTTGTTCTTTTGTTGTATTTAGATCCTCATTTATTCATTTTTTGTGGTGTTTGAAGCTAAGTTCAGGTATTTTAATATATTTTTTAAATGGAAGAGCAATTCTACATAGTTTGAAGATGCACTTAGGGAATTATATTTTGTAGTCGCCTTTAATGCTCTTTTGAAAGTACAATCTTAGCAAGTCTTTGTTTTACATCCCCTAAAATTGATTCGGCAACGCAATAAATTTTCTTAATCAGATTACTCGATTGTTCGAACTAACTATTTGATAGATTAGTCGACTACTAAAATAATCAATAGCTGCAGCCCTGATTTTAATCGCCAAAAAGTTGTAGTGATTGGCCTGGTTGTAAAGGTTCTGTAGGACAACTGTTATCCGATGATATTGCTTGCAGCATTCAAATTCAGAATTTTAATACCAAGAGGTAATAACTATTTGACAACAAACATAGTTAAATGATTACCTATGTTACTTTGTCAATCAGTGTTGTGGATTTTCCAATTGAATCAGTAAATTAAAGATTTACTTTCTAGAAAATGAATTCAATGTTTACTATTTCATATTTTTGTCATCTTGCGTTGATATCATTATATTGCACGATTTGTTTGGAAGTTAACAGTGTCTACTTGGACTGCAGCTCGCTAGCTTTTAACATTTCAAATCAGATGTTTCACATTTACTGCATTTTGGTTTCCAAATTGCATTTTCACGTCTGCGTGTTCTTATCCTGTCATGCAGTCTGAAGGAGCAACTTGCCGACCTTTACCAGGCCATTCATGCGTGTGCCAACGCAAGTCTTCTGCAGCAGTATGAGCAAGTTGTCCGCTCTGTGGTCAGCCAAAGCCTGGACATCAGACTGGAATGCTACCAGCTGGAGGCCAGTTTGAGGCGGTGAGAAACCAACGTTTATCACAGTGTTACAAAATGAGGCCATTTGGTGCAAAGAGTTCTTTAAGACTGCCCTGTGTACAAAGAGTTGGTGAAACTACATATATTTATGAGACAATGCCTGGAATTCAAAAAGTTGAACGCTGATCTTTAATTCTGATCATTTCTCAAAAAGACAGCCAATTATGTAATAAAAGCTGGGACAGTAGCATGTTTACCACTTTGTTACATCCTTCAAAATGTGCGCATATCAAGTCAGGTGTAAAGTTAAAGCTAGCTTGAATAATTGGTTTCAGCTATTTAATTATTGTAATTAAACCAGAAGTCGCGACTGGCTTTAGGTGCACTGAGGCAACACTGTCATCTATGGGTGACGTCCTACCACTTCAAAGTAGCCTGTAGCTACAAAGCTAAGTTCTACAGTATTTATTTTGGCTGTCAATGGGAGAAATCTTATTCATTTTTCAAAAATATGGATGGATGATTTTTTTTTTTTAAATAGTCAAATGTGTGCGTGTGTGTGTATACTACATAAATAAAGGGTTGATTATCGGACAGAAATATTCCCACACATAACTGAAGAAGTGATCAAGGACCTTGCACAAAATGATCCAGCCAAAGAATGATCGTTTTTATCACAATTTACAGTGGTACGTCTTTGGAATGTCTCTACATACAGAATTTTCAGGTTACGATACACCTCGATGGGAAAATATTGCCTCCTTTTACTGAAGAAATTTTATGATTCGAAAGGCAAAAATACAGTATGGACTGCTACTCGCAGCTCCCAGAGTTTATGAACATAACATAATTATAGCTGCTCTACCATTGGCTATTGCCTTGTATCAAGTTGGAGAACAGGGACCTCTACTGCAAGCGTCTTTTTCATTCACTCCTCTGGCCATGAGGTTTTTTGCCATCGAGCGAACTTTTATTCCTTACTCTATTCTTTGTCAGGGTATCCGCGGGTTATTAAAAGTATTTAAAAAAGCATTGAATTTAGTTTTCCATTATTAAAGGGGATGTAGCGCCCTGGGAAAATTTTGATATTCCATCATTTATCCATAAACGCATGCCTTTTGTATTCATATCATGCCACTTCGTGTAATTACACACAAGAAAATGAGAGAAATTTGGCTCGATTGTCAAGCTAAAACGACCGGCGCCCGAGATCTGGCAGATTGTGTGCGTGACGTCACGTCAAGTGAAGAGAGTGCCACCGGCCACTAGGGGGGCAGCGCCTGTCTGCATCAATATAATTCCTTCTAGTGTGGGGAGAATTAGGGGTGTTTTGAGCTGTTTATGCTGATGCATTGTGTTCGTCCTGCACATATTCCAGGTTCCCTCATGAAGAAACAACGCTCGTTGTCAATAAAAGAGAATTCAGAGTTGGCAGTGAGGGCTGTTTCTTCAACAAGAAAAAGGCTCAGTGCTTTAATACTGAATGGCGGCGATGATGGCAGACAATTTCGTTTCTAGTTTCAGCGACGAATCCGACGTAGAAGGACGTAACGAATGTTCATCTAATGGTGACGAGGAGAGTTGCAAAGCTTTAATCGGTGTTATAGGTGACCAATTTGAGCCCAAACGAACGCCAATGCAGCGTAATGAAACGGTCATTGAGGGGAGCAATGACACTGATGAAACATCGGCAGCAGATCGTGTGGGAAACACCAATGATTTGTTTAGCATTTCTTTTTGTGAAGCTGATACACCGTGACTGCAAAATAAAGGAATGCATAGAATAATTATAATTTATTGCGCTATCATAGCTTTTCGCTCTGCCAACAGACACAAATATGAACGGGATCAGAGGATTTGTTCTATATATTTTACGAACGATCATTTATACATGTGTCGAGTCCTGTATCCAAAGGCGTGACATTTTTTTTTATTAATTATAAAAGAGTACTCACTCTGGCCATTTCAAGCTTGGCTGCTCCCTTCTTTGCGTAGCTTTAGCCTCCTTTAGCAGTCATCGTCTCTCTCTTGATATCTCGGGACATTTAGGTGGCTGTGCATCTATGGTCGGCACCGCATCTCCTTTGAGCAGCAATCTTTTAGCAAAACCCGATTTCTCTTGTCCATAGTTCGAGAAGCTTTCAGTTGGAAAATGCGCACCACAGAAAAGCGTGCCGGAGGCTGTGTCTAGAAAATTAGCCCTCTTTGCACGGACGAACTTTACCCATTTTCTGTGTAGTCCAGCTTTTTTTTTCGCGTTCAGGAACTCATGGATACTATATTCCGATAAACAACTATTTGTACACCACATAGCACAGCAGTTTTGAACCATTGTTGTGATGTTTTGGTCAAACAAACCCCAACGCTACTCTCTCGTCGTTAAAAAACAATGGCACCTAGCTCCGCCTCGACTTTCAATCACTTGTCGTGACGTCGCCGCCCCATTCGGCTGTTTCCGGAACACTTTCGGTAGTGTTCGTCATTTTCGATCTATTTTCGATAATTGCTCATTAATGTGATTGATTTTTTTGTTAACTTTATCAATATTTGTTATCTTGGCGCATAACGGTTCTATTGATGTCTCACACCCCCTTTGCCGAAACATCCCCTTTAAAGGTATTAAAAGTATTAAATTAGCTGTCGTAAGTCTGGAATTTTTTCACTGTGGTTTTAATTTTGAAGAACATCTCAGTGCAACCTAAATTATATCCGTGACGAAGTTTTTTGTTCGTTTTTTTTTTTTTATCCATAACGAAGATGACGCGTAGAATTTTTACGATGCACTGCACTACAAATCATAATGTACCTCGTGTGTGCGCGCCATTAGCATCATTAGCATCAACATCACAACAGCAGGCAATCGCACAGTACTGTGTGCTAACGCAAGGAACTGCTCATATGCCTTAGTTGTTATGTTCGACGAAAGCCTCAACAAGACAACCAAGTCCAAACAGATGGACCAGCATGTGAGGTATTGGATCGGCGACCAAGTCGCATCCAGATACTTTGGGTCGCAGTTTATGGGTCATGCGAAGGCAGTGGACCTGCTTAACATTTCAAAGTAAGTTGCCAATTCCTCCAATTAAAATGTGTTAGATGCAATAATGTATTTCTGCACAGTTTGCCTTTCGAATGAATGTGAATTTCGCAGTTTTAACTCAAGAGTTAGCCATGTTCAATGGGGTATTGGCAGGTACACTAGCCTTAGCATGGATAAACCGGAGTCGTAGATTCACCATCACTCTGATACACAACACGGTTGACACTGTCTATTATTGGAAGGAGTGCGGGGTAACGTACTAACGTTGATCTGAATAACATGGCATGGTGATAGGCAAATTATAATGTAGGTGATAGTAAAACACCTCCTGGTATATTTAAATGTTTTTCTTGATTAAATAAGAGTACGGATTTTCTCTATCTGATTAAAAGAAATGTCTTCAATAGCTAACAAAGGATTAACATGTGTTTTGTATACTTCAAGTAATGTGATTAGAAAAAAAAAACGATTACCAAGGGAAATGGTCATGTGTAGCTTTTTTATTTTGTGGTAATTAATGGTTAGCTACTGCCATTTAGTGGCTGTTTTTTTTAACTTTCACTGCTAATTGCAAGCACTTTATAGTTAAGGTGGCCAACTTGACAATCACCTACCTACCACCTTGACTAGGTCCTCTTAAAAGGGAAACCTGTTGTATTGCACATGTAATTTCTGAAGTTGCTTTACAATAATGGTGTAAAATCCATTTTATCCTGGGGAAAAAAATTCTGAAAGACCTAATATTTAAATGTGTTTTAATTGTATTTTTAATAAATGTGCATTCTTTTGTCAAACACACTTAATAATTTAGGTTAAATTTGATGTTCAGTGCTTTATTTTTTTTTAATATGATTCAATATTATCTAAATAATGGGTGCGAGAAAAGTATTAATATTCAGTTGAAATGGCATTAAAAAGGGTCTTAAAAGTCTTGAATTTAGGTTTATCAATCCTGGGGGGACCCTGGTGAAACTACATATATTTATGACACCAGGAATTCAAAAAGTTGAACGTTGATCTTTAATTCTGATCATTTTTCAAAAAGACAGCCAATTACGTAATAAAACCTGGGACAGGAGCATGTTTACCACTTTGTTACATCCTTCAAAATGTGCGCATATCAAGTCAGGTGTAAAGTTAAAGCTAGCTTGAATAATTGGTTTCAGCTATCTAATTATTGTAATTAAACCAGAAGTCGCGACTGGCTTTAGGTGCACTGAGGCAACACTGTCATCTATGGGTGACGTCCTCCCACTTCAAAGTAGCCTGTAGCTACAAAGCTAAGTTTTACTGTATTTATTTTGGCTGTCAATGGGAGAAATCTTATTCATTTTTCAAAAATATGTATGGATGATTTTTTTTTTTTTTTAATAGTAAAATGTGTGAGTGTGTATGCTACATAAATAAAGGGTTGATTATCTGACAGAAATATGCCCACACATAACTGAAGAAGTGATGAAGGACCTTGCACAAAATGATCCAGCCAAAGAATGATCGTTTTTATCACAATTTACAGTGGTACGTCTTTGGACTGGCTCTACATAGTACAGAATTTTCAGGTTACGATACACCTCGATGGGAAAATAGTGCCTCCTTTTACTGAAGAAATTTTATGATTCGAAAGGCAAAAATACAGTATGGACTGCTACTCGCAGCTCCCAGAGTTTATGAACGTAACATAATTATAGCTGCTCTACCATTGGCTATTGCCTTGCATCAAGTTGGCGAACAGGGACCTCTACTGCAAGCGTGTTTTTCATTCACCCCCTCTGGCCATGAGATTTTTTGCCATCGAGCTAACTTTTATTCCTTACTCTATTCTTTGTTTTTTACATAATGCACAACTCTCATTTTAAGTTTATTGTGCAATAATCTAATTGTCACATGTTATTGTTATATGTTTTGATGCGGTTTATTTTATTTTTTGGAACGGATTAGGGCAGAGATGTGTAAAATCCAGCCCGGGGGCCAAATGCAGCCCCTGGACAAATTTCATCCGGCCCGTAGCCTCTGTCATAAAACCCATAACGTCTGGCCCACACACACTTGATAAATATAGCAGCATATGAAGTAGTTTATACTAAATGCTGTTCCTCATTTACCTACTAGAGGGCAGCAGCACTCTGAGTGACATCACTGCATGTGACGCTTTACCCCCAATTTTTTAAAACGGCGACAATAAACAAAAAAAGGAAAGTAGACTGTGAGGGCCGGCACTTCAAGGATAGGTGGGAATTGGACTATTTCTTCACTGAAATATGCAACAACTTGGTCTGCCTCATTTGCCAGGAGAATGTGGCTGTTTTTAAAGAGTGACATGCACGACAAGATTGCAGGGAAGGAACGCTGAGAGCCACAGTTTGCACCAGCAGCTTTCTTTCGCCAACTTTAACCGACAGCTGGATAAGAACCGGTTTCGAGAGATTCGAGCATTCCTAAGAAAATGCTCAGCTTGTTTGGGTCGACGTATTTGTGAGAGAATACATTCTCTGTTATGAACTGAAATAAGAGCAGTCATATTTCAAATGAGCCTTGCATGATTGTTACTTTCTCATTTGTCTTATATTTTATTCAAATGTTCTGTGAACTTTTAACTGCCATGTTATTATATTTCATTTTTCAAATGTAATTTGCACTCAAAAGTACAATTACTTCTGTTTTAGAAAAAAAAGTTAAGTGAATATTCAACTGCATGTGATACACATGTTTTAAATGAACCAAAACACATGCCCCCCCCACATTTTTACCACACCAAATCTGGCCCTCTTTGCAAATAGTTTTGACACCCCTGGATTAGGGCATTTACTTACTTATGGAATTTTTGCTTTAAGAAAGTACTTCCAGAACCAATTCATTTCGTAAGTAGAGGTACCACTGTATTTCGTCATTTTAGCTTTTATGTCTGGTTTCCTCATTTTTTTTTTTTTTTTTTTTTTTTCCGAAATTTTTGCTTTCAGCAAGCATCTTAATTTCAGTGCACGAAGACCCTCCCAAATGATGTTGAATGAACAGAAATATATATGTTTCACTGAAAAAAGATTTATCATTTATTGAAGACATAAAGGTCAAATTTTGGCAAGACAAAAGTATTGTCACCTATAGAAAGTAGTGTGAAAATTGAACAAAAAATGTACTTCAAATACAAAAATATGTTACATAACATAAGCAAATTGAGTGGTGGTGCTGTCAGATCACAAATTAATTAGGGCTGTCAAAATTATCGCGTTAACGGGCGTTAATTAATTTTTTAAATTAATCACGTTAAAATATTTGACGCAATTGATGCAGATGGCCCGCTCAGACAGATTTAAATGACAGTGCAGTGAAACGCTCACTTGTTGTGTCTATGGAGTTTTGCCGCCCTCTGCTGGCGCTTGGGGGCGACTGATTTTATAGGCTTCAGCTCCCATCAGCATTGGGTAATTATTGACATCAATGGCGGGCTACTAGTTTATTTTTTGATTGAAAATTTTACAAATTTTATTAAAACGAAAACATTAAGAGGGGTTTTAATATAAAATTTCTATAACTTGTACTAACATTTTTTTTTTTTTTTTTAAGAACTACGAGTCTTTCTATCCATGGATCGCTTTAACAGAATGTTAATAATGTTAATGCCATCTTGTTGAATTATTGTTATAATAAATACAGTCCTTATGTACCGTATGTTGAATGTATATATCCATCTTGTGCCTTATCTTTCCATTCCAACAATAATTTACAGAAAAATATGGCATATTTTATAGATGGTTTGAATTGCGATTAATTACGATTAATTAATTTTTAAGCTGTAATTAACCCGATTAAAAATTTTAATCATTTGACAGCCCTAAAATTAATATTTTGTATGACTTCCATGGGCTTGAAGGACTTCATCCATGCGGTTCGGCAAGGATTCATACAATTTATTGATGAAGTCATCAGGAACATCAAAGAAAGCAGTCTTGCATGCCTCCCAGAGTTCATCAACATTCTTGGTTTTCGTCTTCCATGCTTCCTCTTTCATCCTACCCCAGACATGCTCAATGATGTTCATGTCTGGTGACTGGGCTGGCCACTCCTGGGGGATCTTGATCTTTTTTGCCTTAAGGAACTTTGAGGTAGACATTGAAGTATGCGATGGAGCACCATCCTGCTGCAGAATTTGTCCCTTTTTATGGTTAGGAATGTGAGAGGCAGCTAAGATTTGTTTATATTTCAGACTATTTATGTTGCCTTCCACCCTGCAGATCTCTCGCACACCTCCATACAGGATGCAACCCAGGCCATGATTTTGTCACCACCAAACGTCAATGTTTTCTGAGTGAATCTTGGATCCATGCAGGCTCCAGTAGGTCTCCTGCAATATTTTTCAGCGTCCATCCTTTTGACAGGCTGTGGGCCTTGGCAAATGCCACACGTTTTTTTAATTGTCTGCACCCTGAGAGATCTGCTGGGTGGAAGGCAACATAAATAGTCTGAAATATCAACAAATCTTAGCTACCTCTTACATTCCCAACCATAAAAAGGGACACATTCTGCAGCAGGATGGTGCTCCATCGCATACTTCAATGTCTACCTCAAAGTTCCTCAAGGCAAAGAAGTTCAAGATCCTCCAGGACTGGCCAGCCCAGTCACCAGACATGAACATCATTGAGCATTTCTGGGGTAGGATGAAAGAGGAAGCATGGAAGACAAAACCCAATAATGTTGATGAACTCTGGGAGGCATGCAAAACTGCGTTCTTTGATGTTCCTGATGACTTCATCAATAAATTGTATGAATCCTTGCCGAACCGCATCGATGCAGTCCTTCAAGGCCATGGAAGTCATACAAAATATTAAATTTGGATCCCACAGCACCACAACTTAATTCGCTTATTTTATAGAATATATTTTTGTATTTGAAGTACATTTTTGTTCAATTTTCACACTACGTTCTGTAGGCGACAAAACTTTTGTCTTGTGAAAATTTGACTTTTATGTCTTCATTAAATGAGAAATCTTTTTTCAGTGAAAAAAAAATATTTTTGTACATTCAACATCATTAGGGAGGGTCTTAGTTTTCATATGAGCCACTTCTGAAACAAATTGAATAATTAAAATTCAGGTTATTAGCAATTGTTTCTACAAAATGGATAAGCGACAACTTTTGTCAGGGACTGTATATATATTTCAACCTGATTTTGATCCTCTGTGTATTCCAAAGAAAGTTAAAACTCTATGGGGGGAAAAAAAATAGTTTTTCAAACTTTTTTTACTCTGTTGTTCTCTTGTAAAACATTGTTCAAGTTTGCTGCTGTCAATACAGATGAATAAACACCTTCATTCTTCATTTTTCTATTTTAGGCTCGATTGCATAACTACAATGCGAGATTAACTGCGAGCAAGCACCGGAAAATAATCTTATTCGCTTCCTGGTACTCAGTCTAGTGTTTACATAAAAAAAAATCGCGTCAATAGCGTGATTATTAAAAGCATATACAAAGAAGCTTTTGATTGATTGAGTGCACGAAGGTGCACTTGATTAAACTCACTTTTGATGGTCAGGAGTTACAGAAAAGTAACTTTTTAGGTTATTTATCATGCCTCAGTCACCTGTCGTGACGAGGCGGGGCAGAAGTGACATTCCTTCCTTAAGGAAGTTAGTGGGTAAATGTGTTGCTCTACCTGTTCTTTTCCATTTTCACCGCTTAGCATTCGCACGTATGTTTCCACACTCTTGCTTTTCATTTTAAGACAGGGTTGCATTTTCTTTGTGTTCATTCTGGAAGCAGGGTGGAAGACATGAACAGCAGCCAGTTGTCCGAACTGGAGGACGACATGCAGAGGCAACTTGCTGGGACTGAGGAAAGAGCAAGAGCTGAGGTAAGCACTGGACTTGAAAAATACTAGTAATTTTGGCACTAAATGTGGAATAATTAGCTTACCAAAAACAAGATAGAGGCTGTTTTGCAACTTTACTTATCCCTAAGGGGTCACCACAAGGTTGAATTGTCGAACATAGGATGCTTTGCGTAAGGACTGATTCTTTTTCAGCTTTTTGTCCTCTGACCGTTTGGCTTTTTGTGTCCAAAGGAGCGCAAGAAAATGGAGGAAGTCATGTGTAACATGCAGAGGAAACACGAGAATCGCATTGCAGACATGCAGGTCACTGTGGACCGTCTATTACAGGTAGCGTTGCCAAATGTATAGAAGTATCAATATTAGTATCCTGATACCAATATTTATTCACAAATGTATTGATGCCAATTATTGATTTGTGTCTGCCCTTCCACATTACCAGAAATATACCGCATGTATTTTGCGCGACTCGATTAGGGGTGTGACAACATATCGAAAAGGTGATACATTGCGATACTTTGTAGCACAAAAGGTTATCGATATGTTGTCACCAAGAATCGGTTTATCGTTTTGAAAAGATGTCACTGTTTAAAAAAAAATAACAGGTTGCTACCTAAGTCTTTCATTAGAATACCTTATTGGCCCGAATATAAGACGGTGTTTTTTGCATTGAAA
This sequence comes from Corythoichthys intestinalis, assembly GCF_030265065.1. Classification (NCBI taxonomy): domain Eukaryota; kingdom Metazoa; phylum Chordata; class Actinopteri; order Syngnathiformes; family Syngnathidae; genus Corythoichthys; species Corythoichthys intestinalis. The sequence continues at coordinate 10,802,133 of NC_080399.1, read as the reverse complement.
TAAGACTGAAAAAGAGGGGGTCGCCTTATATTCGCGGTCTAGACATTATACCCATTCATGACGCTAGATGGCGCCAGATATCATTGAAGCAATGTTCTGTCATGATAGATCTCAGCTACTCTGAAGTTTAACCAGTTTGCATTATTTTATTGCAATGTTTTTCCTTATTCAGATTTGTTTCAAGACTACAGTTACAGTTAGACTTCACTTTGGTGGTTAATGCAGTTTACTGGTGCATGATAATTCTTGGTCCGATAATTACCGGTCCGATAATAGGAATTATGACGTCATCCCAATAAATGCATTAACATTATTGATAGGACCGATAATATGTACTGTGCTGGCTGACCTGGTAATCAGTTGACCATTTGCGGGGCATTGCTGCCACCTGCTGGTCAGAATAATTCGCTCGAACTCATTCACTTTACACAGTGCTGTTTCTAGCGGTAGCATTGACAATCGTGAATGCTTTCTGTTACTTACGTTTCCGCCTCGGAATTATATGTCTGTAAGTATTTGTTTACTATAAGATATGGATGTGCAATATATGTTTACTTTGTCAATGAAGGGTCATATGTACAGAACTTCGTAAGTTGTTGTGTTATAGAAGCCAGCCAATGCTTAAGGCTAGTAGCTCAAGCTAGTGTGCTGTGCTATGCCATTCATACATATAATAGTTGTCGTGTAATGTTAGTCCTGTCAGCATGCTTGGTAGGATTTTATACTATGCAGAGAAACCTCATACTTTATTGAATATGGGTTCACTCACTGCCGTTTATATTGATTATTATATTGTAAGCCATTAATCCATTTTGTTCTACCATATTTTTGTTATGAGGAATGAGTGATAAAGCTTACTACAGTATATAATGTTTGCATTTTACAGTGTTAGTTATAATCAATCAAATCAAATTTATTTATATAGCCCTTTACAAAACACGAAAGGTGCCCAAAGTGCTTTACAACAAAGACAAACATGGCAAATAGGAAATAAAAGGCAGACCACCACCGTCTCCTGTTGCACCAAATATTTTTATCTGATGACAAAGCACAATACCTGTTGGGTTTGTTTTAGTTCAGTGCTCATTGTTCAGGAAACACATCTTCAATTATACTGACTAATTGATTGTGATTGACTCAAATTATATTTATTTGAAAAAATAAATATTGGCACTTTATTTGAAGTCAAAACTGTTCTTGTCTTTGTTTTGTTCAGTATTATAATGTTCACTTCATTATGAAAATTCTGGTGAGGTCAAAGGCAAATGTATGTTGAATCCACCATTATTATTATTTTTTTTTTTTTTTTAAACCTCCAGGTGTTCAAAAACTCGGGTGAATATACATTTTAAAAATTATGTATTTATAATCTGATATCGGTATCGGCTTTGAGGAGCAGGAAGTTATCGATATCGGTATCGGTTTCAAAAAATGGATATCGTGCACCCCTAATGCAGTTATTGCAATTTTGTTGTTTTATCACAACAGATTGGTTTATTTACATTCCAAAAACCATAAGCCATTCATTTACAAATGTGATTGCAATTAGTTTACATATTTAAATGTTCACATATTAAGATTTGAATGAAGCAAAATAACATGATTTTTCTCTCAAATATGTTGTTATAAACATTTCTTTTGGCTGTACTGTAATTATTTTCTGTATAAAAATTAATTTGGTGTTGAAAAAGTATTTTTTTCAAACTTGAGTCTTGAAAAAAGTGGGGGTCGTCTTATAATCAGTGCCGTCTTATATTCGGGGCCAATACGGTAGTATCTACATTAGCTCACTGGCTACAGTTGGTAGCGCTAGACATCCAATTAATTTTGACTGGATTGGACTTCTAGCACCGTCAATGGCACTGAAATCAGAGCATTCACAGCCAGTCTTTTGTGGGTATTTACATGTTAGTGTTCATTTTAGGGTACACGTGTCAAACCGGTCCTCAAAAGGCCGCAGTGGGTACTGGATTTCATGAAAACCAATTCCTTTTCATCAATCTGGTGTCTTACAAGTGTAATCAGTTGATTGCAGTCAGGTTCTGCGTATTTTAGTATAAGCCTCATTGGTTGAATTGTTTGTGCTGGATCTGTTGGAACACAGACCAGGACCCACTGCAGGCCTTTGTGGAATTGGTTTGACACCCCTATTTTAGGGCATTTACAAGTTTCTTTCTGTTGATGATTCTTTTTCTATAGACCCCAATCACCAAAGTCACACAATCACGTGATCACTGTATTGTGCCGCCATATTGTCCGTCATTGTGCGTCGTATTGTCAATGATCGTAGTTTGTAAAGGTGGATTCACTTGCAAATTATGGAAGCCCCGGTGCTTTCAGACGCTGTAAACTCATTGGATGAGTTGTATAAAAGCCATTATTTGGAAAAGCTTCGGTCGATCCAGTCGCCAGATCCATATTTGATGCCCAAACTGATGTTTCCTCCCGTGCGGTTCCATGCATCAGAGCTCATCCTGAGACCACAAAATTTCCAATCATACTCCAGTTTATGTCACGATGATGAGTCGGGTACCCAAAATCGGCACTGGCCCGAATATAAACCGACATTTGGTTTGCTGAGGGTCACCGTTGTCACAATTGTAAAATGAAATTTGATCGACAACGGGCCGGTGTGTGCCGAAAAATAGCTGCCCCATGTGAAATGTTCCCCCTGCCAGGAGCGCTTATTTATAACGCTTTATTGACGTGAAAACATCAAATGTTTTCATGGACGCATTACAGTAATGGATTTACGACTGTAAGATCAGTTTTAAATAATTAAATTACACAAAATATTAGTACTGTGTTTTAGTAATAAATCACGGACTGGGCCACATAACCATCTTTGAACAGAAATGTATTAGTCTACAGGTTTTCACGACCATATCCCAATTACAATCCTGGCCTCATATTGATGTTTTCGCCGCTGTCTAACTGCTGTCCACACAAACACATCATGGACCGAGATAAACAAACCGTGCTGCTTTCGAGATTTGCCCTTTTAACAATGGGCACACAGCAACTACTAATATGACAGTTTATCTTCTCTGTTACTGCAACCAACTGCCACACATCCCTTCACCATTTTGATTAATCAATGTTAACGATTGTCAGGAAGGTTTTTGGGTTCGTTTACTAGGCGGTGAGTCCTTAGACAAGCAGAAAAACACACAGTAATAGGAGGAATGTACGTAGCGGTAATATGTAAACACGATGAGCTGACGGACAATATGGCGGCACCAATCAGGGGGGCGGAGTTGTGACGTCACGTGATTGGGGTCTATTCTTTTGGGGACATTCTTGAGTCCCTTCTTTTTCAGTAACCTAAAATCAAATTGAAGTCACCTGTAAATGCCCACAAATCAACAGGAAGTCACCTGTAAATACCCCAAAATGAACTCATTGCCTGGCATTGGCTGCCGCTGACGGCCGTAGTTGTCCAATCAATTTGATGTGGGAGGGATGACAGCGAATGAGTGAATGTTCATTCGCTGCCACCCTTCCAGTTCAAATAGATTTGACGTCTACTAGTGATAAACACTTTCCAATTCACAGCAGAAGGATGAAAATAGCTTGTTTTTCTGTTCATTAGTTATCAAATATCGTAGAATGATTTTCCGACCCATGTATAGTATCGATAATTGTTGTATCGCCATTTTGTGAGATCATCGTTATCATGAGCCTTATATTGCATATCGTATCGTGAGCTATGTGGCTGCCTTTGACAATAGTAGATGTCCAGTCATGTGGCACTTAAAAACTAAATCAAAACTCTTTGAATGACTTTGTCTCAAGTAAAATTCCAATCAACATTTGAAACTGCAACCTCTCCATGTTCGAATGAATTGGACATCTGCTCATGACTCGTGAAACTCATTTCAGTTCACAACAAAAGAATAATTGGACATTACGTGATGGGACGTCTATAGTCAATAGCACTGAAAGAGTTGATTAGGAAAAAGATAAACATTAAATTAAAAAAATATATAGAAAATAGCATCTAGTATTTTCGAGTTGAAATTTTTGTATCGTAACGATATAATTTATGCAGTTTTTCCGCATTTTAATAATATGAACTGAAACCAAAACCTGAAAATACTTGCACTCCTTTATTTTGCATTGTGCTTCCTTTTAGAGGAAACTTTTAAAAACTGAAAAACTGAACTTTTTTTAATGACGCAATGTTGTCGTCTACTGGTGATGAACTAATTTCAATTCACACCCGAAGTATGAAAAGAGCAACATGATTGGATGTCCAATATAACCGACGGCAATAATGAAACCTGCCCTACTTGATTGAGGAAATACTTTCAGCTGATCTCTAAAATTAACTTTAAAATTTTTCCATGATCACATAATGGTCAAGCCCCATTACGAACTCACTTTCTGGTTTGTTGGGTTTCAAATTCCAAGTGTACCAAACCAACTCGAAAACATATGGAAGGCTTCCTTTGCCTCCGGAATGTAAACAAAAACAAGCTCTGCCAGTAAGGATGAGTGATGAAACAACAAAATGGAATGACAAAATTGATTATTACATGGAACAATGTGCCAGGTTACACAAGGCTACACTAGGCTGTCAAATTTTAGTGTGCGATAATTATCTCATAATTTTTTTTTAAAAACCAATTTACAATAACGCAGTGAGAATACAGTACATATTAATAGAACAAGTACACCCATTTAAACGTAATAAAGGTTTACTCTTAAATTCAAAAATACTTTTTAAGAAATCACAACCAAAAACAATAGACCATGCCTCTTAAGACAACAATATTAATACCGCACAGAAACACAGAAGAAATAAAATGTCTTTTTCAAGAAAAAAATAAAATTGCACTTAATAACTTAAGCTTTTAGGCAAATGAAAACTTTTCCCCTCATAGCTTCTACCATAGCGTTCCATGTGTAATATTCTAATTGGATGTTTTCCGAGGCACCCTGAAGCGCACGCAACGGTGATGTTGTTTTGTTCATTTGACCCGGCACAGCCTGCCGAGAGCCACAGGCTAAGGAAGTGTTGTTAGCGCTGTGTGTTAATAAAAAACCGATGTCAGCACGCCGTGTGTTTGATATCATTGCCAGAACAACGCACATAATAGGACACCATACAGCCGCCTTTTTAATGTTCGTCCATGTTCGCTGGTTAAACCGTGAATAAGCAACTGGGCTGTTGACTCCAGGCGCGGCTCCGCCTATTTTGACGGATGTGTCTCCGGCAAAAAAAAAAAAAAAAAATATGGAGATGGTCCACAGTCAATCCGGAGCACTTGACGCGGCCGGCGTACGTTGAACAATAGGATATAATGGGAACGGATTGGCTCCAGCGCTATTTTTTGCCGCACCCGGAACGAAGGTGCATTTTGCGTAGTTGGTAGCAAAGAAGCCGAAGTTTTAACAGCACGTCGCAGCGGAAAACTTACCGCCTTCATTTTCATTTACCGTGCGATTAATGGAATTATTGCATATTGCGACAGGCTTACTACTGACACTAACCTCTCATTGTCTGTTATTGATGTACTGATTGATTTTTATTTCGAGTAGTTAAAGAAAAAACAATGAGAAAGAAAGTAATAATTAGAGGTGGGAATCTTTGGTCACCTAACGATTGGATTACGATTCAGAGGCTCTGATTCGATTATAAATCGATTATAGATGCACCACAACCCCCCCCCCCCCCCCCCCCCCCCCCCCAAAAAAAAAAGCTTTAAATTTTTTTTTACAGTAGTTCAAAAATTGTTCAAAAATCCTCTCAGGCTTAACAAACTACTATTTCAGTACGAAGTTGACCGTTAAAAACAGTAAATAAAATACTCAAGTCCCCGTTCTGTATCGGCAGCTTTAAACTACATTCAATTAATTTAATGTTGTGAATCAACCGTTAAAGTTGTTAAAATTGCTCCCGTTATTCCATATTTTCCCTTTTGTCTACTTTCGATGTGAAAGTTTTAAAACTGTTTCATCATTTAAAGATTCAAGTCGATTTTGCAGATTTTTTTTTTTTTAGATAAAAAGTAATTAGGTTTGCTACAACAGAGCCTTCTAGAGAAGTCTACTGCTTTAAGATGGCGCCTGTTTACTAGCGCGGGAAAGTCTGTCATTTCGCATCTAGTTCTTGGTATATGATCTAACACGGCCGTCGTCTATCATTTCACATCTAGTTCTAGATATATGTGATATCTACCATAGTCGTATGTTGCAACTAGCAACTGGGCGCGGTTTGTAGCGGCTGACGGCCACAGTCAGGTATTGTTTTTTGTTTTTAATCTAGCGGCATGAGTTGAACATGATATTTACTCTCGGTCTGTTCCTCATTGCGTCCTGAAGACCGCGCTGATTGTGTTTTATTTCCGCTTTACCTGCTATAATTCAATAATTGGAATTTGGATGTTTGTGAATCGTTCTCGAATCTTCCACGGCCGAATTGCGAATAATCTAAGAATCGGAAATTTCGCGCGCCTCTAGTAATAATAACAAAAGACAAAATATATGTACCTTGAAAAGGGGTGGGAAGAAGCTCATCTTTTTTGAGTCCCACCGCCTATTCAGTCTTTAAAATTTTCATGGGAGAACTGTCACTTCAAAATATTATCATCCCAGTTCGTCACTGTCAGAGGTGGTTAGAGTAGTTAGAAATTTTACTCCAAAGTATTGTTACTAAAGGAATAACAAACAAACAAACAAAAAAAAACCAAGTACAAGTAAAAACCTATTCGGTGAAAAGAATACCGGTACTCAAATTTTATTAAGTAATTGCTTACAGTGTCAGGTTTCTTTTTTAATCAAAGGTAATTTTTTTCCAGCACAACGTCATCTATGAACTGTTAATATAATGTACGATAACTTATTACATGACCATATCAGGCCCCAAAAAATGACAAAACATAGAATTCAGACAAAAAAAAATCTACAGGAATGAAACATCACCCATTCAAATCACATGAGTCCTTCTAGTGGAGAAAACATGTACCATGATATTAAAACCATCAGATCTCCAGGTTTCCGTTGTCTATCTGTACCAAACAAAAATTGGTAGGGGGGATGAAATCCGTGCTTTTGAGTATAGTTGTCGTGAAATGTTTTTTTTTTTTTTTTAATGTGCTTTAAAGTGCTTGTGACACGAAAAAGCATGTTTATTTCATAATACACGCGGTATTTTATGCCCCTGAATGATATGGACCGCTTGGATGTGTGTGGAAGTGATCGCTATATTTATTTAGTTTTTTGAATCCCGCGCCATGAAAATGAGTGACTTCCGGCTTCGGTCTTGCATTGAGGAGGAGGGCGCTGTGACGTGTACGGTAGAAGACGTTCTCTTCACTATACTGTGTACTGTTGTGTATGAGGACGAAGGATTCAGCTGATTTTGTGGATTAATACTTTTATTTTTTGCATCACGCCAGCCAAACGGCTGCAGAAAAATCATTCTGTATGCGGGAGAGGCGTATGCGCCTTTTTGGAGTTTCAAAAGGTTCCCATTCACCGTGGATATTTACTGTGGGACCATTGGACTTACAAGGAAGTGAGTAAACATCTTGTTTTGTATTATGTCAAATACGAATACAGTGATTACAAAGTAAACACTATAAAATTCCTTTAAATAAAGGACTACTTACGTTTGATCATTGATAGGCGTGTAAAAAGCTATCCTCATGCTCATTAGCAGTTAGCTGTTAGCGCGTTAGCTACACAACAACTCCAGCCACCCTCCTCCAGGGAACGAACTGTAAATTGCTCTCCGCCGGGCGGTTTGCCGATCCGCAAAGAAACTCTACAACCGGGTCGTCATGTCAAATAATCCAGGCTAGTTATGTGTGATTTTCCACTTCGAAGACTTTGAAACATCCCTCGGTTCGGGTTAGCATGTCGGCTAGCTGTCACTCCTTCTGGTCTGTTTACATTCTCCGAAGCCGGGGAAGGGAAATTACATATGTCCGATTTAGGTGTCATAAAATATCGTTCGGGAGGTGTGACAGTAAAGGTGAAGTCGACTGTTTTGACCATTATGGAGTAATTTTGCCATTTCGTCTTGAATAAATGGATTTTTATTATTTTATATTCCATTTAGCACAAGATTGTTATTTGTCATGACCATGCCATTTATTTAGCAATTGGGGAAAGTACTTGGGTAAAAAGAATATCCTGTAAAAATATTGAAGTAAAGAGACAGAAACAATGACATTTTGCCGCTCTCTTCGTCGCGTTTTCCTCATTGTGAATAGTTCCCCCTCGACGGGCTGACTGGTCCTTCTCAAGCCATTTATATAGCTATTGGGGAAAAATACTTGGATAAAAAGAATATCCTGTAAAAATATTGGGAGTAGAGAGACTGAAACAATGACATTTTGCAGCTCTCTTCGTCGCGTTTTCCTCGTTCTGAATAATTTCCCCTCAATGGGCTGAATAGTAAAATCGATGAGCCAAGTCTACCGCTGACGTCATCCACCTGTTGGGGACGCTAAAGCCCTATAATGGTAGGCGTGGCTAACCGGCAGATTAAAAGACTAATTTCTCGTCATCTGCGCTTTGCTAAATTGTTGTATATAGTCGAATCGTCTCAAAATATTATTCTAATTCACATAATAATGCCATTTAAGACTTTTTTTCTGGTGTCATATGCTCTTTAAAGACTCCATGTGAACAGGCTGGCGTGATGCAAGCTTTGTGTGTGTGGTCATGTGACAGTATTGTTCGTCCGATTAGTATAACGGAGTTATGTGATTATTGTTCCGGCGTCTGTGGAAAAAATAAAAAGTAAAATCTAATATGTCGAATAAAGAGCAAAAATCTGATGATTAGTGTATCCGCCTTACCTATCTTGTAATTTACCTGAGTAAACCACGAGTTACCATGACTTCCATGGGCTTCGGCAAGGATTCATACAATTTATTGATGAAGTCATCAGGAACGTCAAAGAAAGCAGTCTTGCATGCCTCCCAGAGTTCATCATCATTTTTGGGTTTTGTCTTCCATGCTTCCTCTTTTATCCTACCCCAGACATGCTCAATGATGTTTAGGTCTGGTGACTGGGCTGGCCAGTCCTGGAGGATCTTCTTTGCCCTGGGGAACTTTGAGGTAGAGATTGAAGTATGCGATGGAGCACCATCCTGCTGCGGAATTTGTCCCTTTTTATGGTTAGGAATAAGCCTGTCGCAATATGCAATAATTCCATTTATCGCGCGATATATAAAAATGAAGGCGGTAACTTTTCCGCTGCGATTTATCGCCTCGCGTGTACGTGTGTGTGCGCGTGCGGCAGACGTGCTGTTAAAAGTTCGTTACCAACTGCGCAAAATGCATCTTCGTTCCAGGTCCGCCAAAAACTAGCGCCGGAGCCAATTGTTCCCATTATATCCTATTGTTCAACGTATACCGGCCGCGCCAGTGCTCCGGAGTGACTGTGGACCATCTATGGCGCGCCGGTGTTGTTGATGTGTGGGCGCTCCCGTCAGGAGTGACATTTCACGTGGGGCGGCTATTTTTCGGCACAACGCTGGATATTTACAATTAAGTCCGCCAAAACATTGTTACCGACTTGGCTGCTACGAATAACCTCACTTTGACAACGAACAGCTGAATGAAATTACCGGTAAGAGCGCTGTGCTTCAAACTCGTCCTGTATATGAAAGCCCTCATATGCTGGTGTTGTGTAGTAATGAGCAGACGTGACTTCAGCGGCGCTTGCTAACTTTTTTAATGCGCGGTTGCGCGCACACACTAGATATCATGAAATGGCAAACTAGATGTGCTACTCTCCATGCCATTGGCTACGTGAGCCCAGAGTGATTATGGGACATGTACGTAGTCCATATACTACATCGATGAATTCTAAACTGTCATTTGTCACATGAGGTTAAGAAGGCCAAATCAATCCATACCAGTGACTATAGATAATGTTGCAAATATTGTTAATTCAGTACGTGACACAAATGGATTTGGACCATAAATAGGATGTCTTGCTCATGTAGTAAACCTAGCTACTAAGAGAGCTGTAGCAATCAACGGTGTGCCCTGCCTCACTTTACAAACAGTAAAGATTGTTCTCAGCACTTTTATACATTTTTTTTTTTCATATCAGTAAGAAGTAAGCACATAAATATTATGCACTAAAATGCATGTTTATATGATGGCAATTTAATTTTTGCTCTTTAGCAAAAAAAAAAACAAAAAAACAAAAAATACAATTGTTATATATTTTTTTTTACAGAGCATTAAATGTATTGAATCGGATCGAAAATCGTGTCCCTCGTATCAAAATTCGTACCGAACCATGACTTAACTGTATCATTGCATCCCTATGGAACACCATTGCAGAAGCTATGACGGGAAAAGTTTTCATTTTTCTAAATGCTGAAGTTGTTAAGTGCAATTTTTTTTGTTTTGTTTTTTTTTTTTAAACACATTTTATTTATTCTGTGTTTCTGTGCGGTATCAATATTGTTGTTTTTTACTTAAGAGGTATGGTCTATTGTTTTTAGCTGTGATTTCTTAAAAAGTATATTTGAATTTAAGAGTAAATATCGCGTTTAAATGGGTGTACTTCATCTATTAATATATAATGTATTCGCACTGTCTTATTGTAAATTGGTTTAAAAAATTGGGGGGGGCGCAATAATATCGCATATCGCAATAATTTATGAGAATAATTATCGCACACTAAAATTTGTTATCGCGACAGGCCTAGTTAGGAATGTAAGAGGCAGCTAAGATTTGTTGATTTGTTGAAGACTGCTTTCTTTGATGTTCCTGATGACTTCATCAATAAATTGTATGAATCCTTGCCGAAGCCCATAGAAGTCATGCAAAATATTACATTTGGATCTCACAGCACCACTACTTAATTCGCTTATGTTATGTAACATATTTTTGTATTTGAAGTACATTTTTTGTTCGATTTTTCACACTACTTTCTGTAGGCGACAAAACTTTTGTCTTTCCAAAATTTGACTTTTATTCATTCATTAAATGATCAATCTTTTTTCAGTGAAACAAATATATTTTTGTACATTCAACATCATTTGGGAGGGTCTTAGCTTTCATCTGAGCCATTTCTGAAACCAATTGAATAATTAAAAGTCGGGTTATTAGCAATTGTTTCCACAAACTCGATAAGCGACAAGACTTGTCAGGGACTGTATGGTGTTGTACAATTACTTTTAGAAGTTCATTTTTCTCAGAAAGGTACCCTTAACGTGTTAGTAACCACCTCTGATGACTCTAAATGGTTCGGAAACATGAGCATTCCAAAAATGTCCGCAACAAATAATGATTTTGTTTTACAACCATTTTTTTTTTTTTGCACACAATATTTACATTTGGGCTTGGCATTTTAGGTATGTGGTGAGAAAAGACTGACTATTACCTGACATGACTGTAGGCGACAGGCATTTGACCAGTTTGTCTGCTTCTAAATTAGCCTCAAGGGTTAATCGTTCCTTTCATTTAATGGAATTTTTTAGGAACGAAAGCTGCACAGAAATCAATTATAAGTGCCATTGATGGTGCGAAACGTCAAATATATTTTGAAAGGAAGGATCGCTGTCAGCCTTCCCCGTGGAAATAGATTGGACGTCTAGCGCCGTCAATGGCACCGAAACGTGAGCATTTACAGCCAGTCTTCCCAGTTTAAATAAATTTGATGTATATCATTGTCAACGTCAGGAGATGAGTTAATTGTAAATGTACTCATGTTTTTTACATTTTTAAACTTTTTTTTTTTTTTTTTTGATGAATGTTTGATGAATGAAAAATAGAAAAACCGTAAATATACATTACGAATTTATAAAGTCTTACTCAGATTATTTGTATTAAATCTAGTTAAATAATTTTCTCCATCTTGTCAGATTATTCCACTTAAATAAACATTACTATTGGTTCTTATGAAGCCCATTAATCTAAAAGTTGGTCATTTTTCATGTAAATCTAGAAAAAATTGCTTTCAAATGTTTTTGGACAATATCTATTCTTAAATTAAGAACGTTTCTGACAAACAAGCTTTTTTTTTTTTTTAGGTACCGTATATGAATTTATTGCTTAAAATAAATCTGTTAATCTTACTTTCAGTGAGCTATTTTTTTTATTTCAAGAAATCAAATTAAGATTTACTTGAACCACTGGCAGATAATTTCAATAAATTGTAGTAGATTTACACTAAAATCAAGGGAATTTAACTCGTGTGTGTGTGTGTTTTTATAATTTTTAATTGAATGGAAAAACATTAAGTTAAAAAAAAAAAACTTTTTATTTTTCATCCTGTTAAAAAGCAAAATAGGATTTCAAAAAGTGTTATTCATTCTTTAATCAATATTTATCAACTTTAGAATGTTATTTGTATCATTGCATCGCCATCAACGGCAGCAAATGAGTTCGTTAAAGCAGTCCTGTTATATTTTATTCTAATTATAGAAGCAATTTGTCAGCAATGTAGTCCTTGCCGTACGTGCACGCAAAAAAAAAAAAAAATCTAGGTAAATTATGAGGTGTGTCCATTTTTTTCTTTCGTTTTCTGTAGAGCCAAGAGGAATCACAGGTTGGGCGTTTCAAGGAGGAGGAACTTAAAGTAACCAAACGCATCGGCGAACTGTCGCAGGTTGGTTCAGTCGGAGGAAGTTTCATGAAGTGTTGGCTGCACAGATTTCTCATCGTCGTTTCGGCACGATGCTTGCACAGGAAAACGAGTTCCTGCGCTCCTCCTTGCGGGAGGCTCAGACCAGCATCAGCGTCCTGCACTCGGAGCTGGACAAGCTGAAGAACATGTACGCCGACGAACGTGCGCAGCATGAACGGTAAGCATTCACCAGCTAGCCGGAATGACCAAAACGGCTTCATTTTTTAATTCTCTGAGCTATCTTCATTCATGTCTCTTATGTTTTCTTAGAGAAACAAACCAGTTAAAGAAGATGGTGATAGAGTATGAGACTTCCGCCAGTCATATTGAGATTTTGCAGTAAGATTTTGTTTCTTTTATTGAAATGAAAAATGAAATGAGAAAATAACTGAACAGGAATTTCATCACAAATGTTCAGCCGCACGTCAGCTATACGCATACTGTATTTTTTTCATGTATTGTATGCCCTTTTTATATTTTAAGTACTGGCAAAATTTCTGTCCCATATCAGTTAATCGAATAGATTATGCATTCATGATTTTTCTAGCAAGAAGTCTTGCATCATAGGGAAGGAATTTCAGTGTTAACTAATTAACTAACAAGAAGATTCCTCGACTCAACCGTCATGGGTTTATTTCCCGAATGACTGGAAATGTTAAAGAAAGAAAGAAAACAAGCAAGATCACTCTTACAGGCCAAAAGCTGTGTGCGCATGCCCTCGACTGGCGCATTCGTTTGCTGCTGACATAGGCGGATCTATTATTCAGGTGAAGTAGCCGATCGCCTTAGGCCACCAACCAGTAGGGGGCCCCCAACCAGCTGAGCTTGCCCCAACGAGCAAGGTGTTGTGCCACCGGAGCCAGCAGCACCCTCAACTATTCGTCATGTATAATTATGTCAGCATACCAAACAAACAAATAACAAAACAAAAAAGAAAGCGATTTGAATGCTGCATTTATATTATCCCTCCCCCACACACAGGTACTACAATGGACTGTTCCACGACGACGGACTGAGTATCAGTCGCCTAGCTTCATTTAGCGCCGTTTAGCTCCACTTAGCTGTTCGTTAGCTTCACTTAGCTACCTCGCGTTTTTCACGCCACTAAGCTCGCTAGTTTTACAACATACTTGCTGCTTTGTATGTCGGCTATCGTTTATTTCGAACACATGAGCGAACGTGCTCTCCATGAGAGCCAAAGTGCAATGAGCGAGGGAGAAGTTGAGAACAGGCCGCTCACGCCGCTTTTAACTTTCTTCTTCTTCACACCGAACATAAAATACACGACAGCACACCGTGTGGTGAAACAATGCAGTACATTTCCAATCAGTCATGCAATAACACTCAACAGCTGGTTAACAGCATTTGCGAACGAAAAAAAAAATTAAATCTATTAGTGACACTACAAGCAATGCGGAAAAATGCTTTTTTACGGAGTGTGAAGCTTTCGGTTAGCGGTTTAGCGAACGTACCTCCGGTGAACATTTCAAAATAAAAGCAGGTCATTTTCGTCTTATAAATATCGATTTCTGGAGTTAATCCCACATACCTCAGAATTAATATTATAATATGTAGAGTAAATACTACAGAATACAGATTCTACACCAAGAATAGCTTTCAAATGACACTCTTTATGACAAATATGATTGGCAATGAATAATTATTATAATTATTATACTATTATATATAGTAGTATACTATAATAATCATGCTAGAATTTTTTTTTTTTTTTTTAATTAAGAATTGTTTTGAATAATGTTGGAAAGGCAAAGTCAGTGTTCTGAATCTGTTTACTTTCCGTTCTTTTGCACTAGTAAATGCTATCAGCATTTAAACTCATTGTTTATTTGTGATTAATTATTATTTACATCATTATTTTTACTTGAATAAAAAAATTAAGTGTTCCAAAATGTTTTTGTGAATTAATAAGCGTCAACAAAAATGTCATTGCTAAATTAGTAAAAAAAAAAATATATTAGATTTGTCGACTAATCGTAATACTAGTCGGCTGACTAATCAGGAGAAAATTTGTCGTTTCGGACTGCCCTAGTGTACCGGAACATATAAGTATATTCCAATGCTAAATTTGAATAAATACATTGAACACACACACATTTTTTTTTGTTGGGGGGCGGGCGCTGCTTTGCGGTTTTTCACTTAACACTGCGGGTTTTGGTCCCCATTAACCCCGAAAAACTATCCTGTCATCATACTCGTTAGATAAGGATGATGATGATGATTAAGAAATACGGTATCCACTGTTACTGTTGAGAGTTGATCTGCCTTGTCTCTCACATCATCACCTCTTCATTCTTCTTTGTCCCATTTGTTTTTCATCTTTGTCAATTTACATGAAGTGGCTAATTTAGCTTAGCACAAAAACATGTTGCTTTGCTTCACATAAATGACAACAGAATAAACACACCAAAATGATATCAGACCCTCTGTTAAAATGTGAAAACTTAGATTTTGTTTTATCAAGGGTTCCCAACGATATGTAGTGCAGAGGAGGTGTGTAGCACTGTACACCTCAAGGATTCTTTTCCAACTAATGTTCTTTTTGCCTGCTGCTTCCAGTAAGTCACCACTAGGGGAAGTGAAGCGCACATAGCAAAACCAAAGAAAAACTGTACAGTCCTGAGTTACAAAAGTGACATCTTGTGACAGATGAACAATATATCAGTTTAGAAAAAAATCAAACTTAAAAAGTAATCAACTTAAGATCAAGGGACAAAACACTTGCCTGGCTCTGCCAGACTATTCTCCCTGTATTTTTCAAACACTGAGAGAAATAGTCTGGGAACCATCCCATTAACGGCCTTTCGAGCAGGTACAAAATCAATCGACAAATCCGATTCGTTTATTTGCGTGACGTATTCTTAACGAGCAACGTCACTCTTGCGCGTCGAAAGTAGTCTCCAACACAGATGGTGAACGGGAGAGCCGAGAATATGTTCCAATCAACGGTAAAATCCGTTTTAAATGACCAAAAACACATCGACACGAGTCATTGACAAGTCTGTCTCGCGCTAGCCATGTTGAATAAACTCCGCTCTCTTCGTATGTTTACTTCCGCGCGCAAGTCCCTCGTCATCTTACTAACGTCACGTCTGCCTGTCGCTGATTGGTCCACTCCGCTGTCTGTTTGCTGAGGCTTGCTCCCCCCTGGAAATTGTATCCGCGTGAATGGTGGCCAGACTCAATAGCTGGAACAGCGGTGAGTCTGGTGTACCAGGCAAACAAAACACTCCCCGCCTGACATCTGCAAGATGTCACCTCTTAAATAACTTTTAGAAATGCCATCTAAGAGCTATAGAAATGATCCCTAAAAGTAGTCACGCAATCCTCACTTTGCACTGTAAACATCTTTCACCCTGGCACCTACATACTCATTCATTTCTCCGGGGAGTGTTGGGACGGGGCCATACAGTCCAAGCCCGGCTCCCCTGATTTTAATGCATCACACACTAAGGTTGTGGGATGGATGGGACCTGTTGGGGGCGGGGGGGGTTATTGCTCACGGTTACCTCCTCACGGCAGGCCCCGCCATTCCTGCACCTTTTTTAACGCACCACACACATCATACTCCACTGGATACCTCCGACAAAGGAGTGATGGGACGGGCGGCTGGGTAGAAATTCCATGCAGCGGTCCCACTGCCCCAAGCAGAGCTCTCCTATTTTACTGCATACATTACACTACCCTACCCACACAATCCCATCACGGTGCTGGTAAATGGCTGCCAGCTGGGAACCTGGCAGCCACAGTAATAGAGTGGTAGGTGGGTCCCACATTTTTTCCTCTATGGCGTGGCCTCCCCTCTGCCTGCGCTGCCAGCCGCGGGACTGGGGGGAGGTCGGGGCTCCGATCTCGCGGCGGCTCCTCGGCGTTCTCTTGCTTCCGCCTTCCCCTTTCTTCTCTGGGTCTTCCGTCGCCTGCTGGACGCCGGTGTATCAGCTGGATGTCGCTTGCTCCGGCGGGGACCCTGCTCTGCCCTGGGCTTGGTGGGCGTGCACTGGGGGTCCCGCGGCGTGCTGTGCCTGTTGGGGGGCTGCGGCTGTGGCTCGTGTGCCGGGTGGGCGGACTAGGATAGGGGCGGGCGTGGAATTGGAGGTGCGTCCCCTCTACCCTTCCATGAGGGCCAGTTGATGAGAGTGCGGGTGGATCCCATGGGGGGTCACAATGGCTCCTTTGCTGGGCTGCGGGAGGAGGGATGGGCTGCCTGCGTGGGTCCCGGTGTCATCATAAACAAGTTATGTTGAATGATCACAATGGGAGTAAGTCATACTCTCAATGTGAAAGATTAAAACTATTTAGACCAACCGGGCACTTAGACTTCCATTCTCAGTGTCAAACAGCTGAACAGGACAGGTTTAAAAAAAGAAAAAAAAAAAGTAGAAATATCACCTAAAACAAATGGTGCAACACAATAAATGCCTGCAGCATAACACACTCTAAAACATAGGCAAAAGAATGTTTAAATGTTTACTCCGCGAGCTTTCAAAAAAATAAAAATCTTTGTGAAAGTGCACTCCTGTGAAAAGAAAATTCATCATATTCAAGTTCAAACACTGATATTTACATGCGAGTTAAAAATAGCTCAGTGACAAATTCACAATCAAGTTAATTGAAGGTTCATATAATTAAAAAAAATAATCGAGAAGTTAAGAAATTAATATAAATTATGCAATTCTTTTTACCCTATTAAAACAATCTTAATCGTTTGGAACCGGAACCGTTCAAATTCAAAAGATTCCCAACCCTACCAGATGTTGCCGCCCGCAGCACACAGCCAATAGCGGCTAACGTTAGTTTACATTGAGTGATGCTGGGCTGCTATAGGTGTGCAAACACCACAGTAATGGTGGCCAACCACTAGAGGGCAACGTACATAAATCTCGGTTTAGTCAAGGGGCACGTGACAGATTGCAGTAATTAACAAATTGTTTATTATTTCTCTGCGGCCCGGTTGTAAATGCGCCATGGACTGGTACCCTGTCCCCGTTGGGGTTGGGGGTCCCTGCAGAGTTGCTGAGCCTATTACATGAACGTATTATGCCAAAAAAGTGACACTGTCCGAAATCATCTGATTTAGACCAGAACACTTGAGTCATTACCTGACTAAAGTGCATGAGTGCCCTCTAGTGGAGAAAAAAGTTATATCTGAACGGTATAATGGAGTCATCAGGTTGTTGCAACATCTCATTGGTGAAAATTGTTGTGCTACTGTTGGCATCTCTGGCAAAAATGGTCAATAATAAAGAGGACAAATGTAATGATTCTAGTTTAATCCAAAGTAACGGAGTATGAGTAGAGTTTCTTGTCAAGTAAAAAGCATTTTTCGCACAAAGTTTATCGGGTAAATAACTGAGTAAATGTAATGCCTCCCACCTCTGATCATAGTTGAGTCATGTTTTCTCGTCATTGGAAAATAATGAATTCAAACTTTTGCCCACATGACCCAAAATGAGGTGGACACCGGTGCGAGTTGTTTGTTTTTTTGTTTTAATTACCAAAAAAATAGTCACTTTAAAGTTGAAATTGAGTTTTTAGGAGGACGGGGGGTTGGAGTAGATGTTCTCATTAGTTTTTCTCATCATTGAAGTTTGTGGTTAATTTACAATGTTGTCAGAGTAGGAACATAAAAAATTGTGTTCCAAAAAGTCAACTATCCTGAAAATAATCATCTGTATTTCCTTGCAGGGAGAGGAACAAGGAACTTTATGACAGCAACGAAATCTTGCGCGCCACCTTGGAAACAGAAACGAAACGCAAGGCAAGTTCCGTTTCACTTTAAAAAAAAAAAAAAAAAAAGCTTTTTTTGAAGCAAATAATGACAAGAAGTTCCCCGTCCCATGACCGCAGCTCCCATTGAACGATGAAGTCCCAGCTCAAAGGAAGAAGCCCATAAGGCAGAGTACTCAAAAGAGGTGAGGTCACATCAGAAGCTGATTTCGGATTCGGCCCCCCGGTGGCCGAAAAGTGTCATTCCATGTAATTGATTTTCCTATATAAATAAAAGTTGTAAAGCAATAAAACTTAAAAATGAAAACAATGGGGAGGGCAATTCTATTTTTCAAATTATTTTTTTTAATTGAAAGTATATATATATATTTTGTTTTTATTTGAGGCAACTTTTTTGGGATTAAATGATTTAGACACAAATGTCCTACCCATAATATGCCCCAAACACAAAAAGGGTTGATTCATTCAAAGAAAACTTTTTCATTGGAAAAATTAAGTCTTCTAATTGAAAAATTTTTCAATCTCAAATATTTTTTCCGCATTCAAAAACTTTTTCCATGATTATTTTCTTTTTTTTTGGTTGAAGTGATTTTTCTTTTTGAAAATATATATTTTTTTGAAGCAACTTGTTTTTTGATTGAATAAATAAAGACAAAAATGTCCTTGCCAAAATGTGGCACAAACACAAAACATTACTTCAACCAAGAAAGTTGCTTCAATCCAAAAAAAACCTTGACTTCAATCAAAAAAAAAAAAAAAAAACAAAAACAAAGAAAAATAGCTTTCACTTGCATTTTTTTTTTTTTTTTTAAGTTTCAAAGGTATTTTTGCAATTAAATACATTTTTTTTTTTTTTTTGGATTGAAGCGACTTTTTTTGGTTTAAAATATATATTTTGATTGAAGCAACTTTTTGTGATTGAAAATTAAAGACACAAATCTACCTCCATATGGCTCCGCCCAGGTGATAGAATTTTTGACTGGGGTAACTTTATTGGCACGACACCGGCGGGCGTACCATATTCAATGGATGATGATCTTGGCGGAAAGTATTGCCTAAGCAGCCTGATTTAGAATTCCCATTAAGAATGATGGCAAACAAAAAACACTCATTTTCAACTTATTATTATAAATATTCTTTTAAGTTAATTTTATTGCTGACACTGCGTTTCGGGGTCATCAACATGTTATGCCCCCTTTACCCCAAAAGTCAAACTCCGCCTATGGGTCACATTGCCTAAGTGTTTTATTTAGCTTTTTTTTTTTTTTTTTTTTTCCTCTTAATACTGGACGTCTATTTTGACAGAAGTTTTAAGCCCCTCCCAGTTGAAATGGATTGGACCTCTGTTGCCGTCAAGAGGTGTTTTCAAAATCAAGTTCCCTCTTTTACTAACCGTCACAATACATACTCTGTGACCTGGGCTGGCAGTGAATGTGTTAAGCTAATGTTAACTTTTAAATAGATGTCCACTGTCCCCAATTTAACACATTATGTGATACTGAACTGAAAAGTACCGAAGAGATAAATGACAAACTATACATGAGTAATTGCAATTTTTTTTTTTTTTTTTGTACAAGTTTGAGCATAGAATCAGAGAAATCGACCATGTCTGAGGTGTCCTCGTGGGCCGAAAAGTACCTGGACAGCGGCGTCTCTCTGCCGTTAGACAGCTCGGCCAGCGACTTTGACATGGAAACTGACGATGGCCGAGACTCCACGGAGACCGTCCACATCAGCTACTCGGACCATGAGGTCAGGGGTCGCGCTTGTAAAGATCACAAAAAGCCCGCAAAGAATAATTCAAATTTCTTGTGCCTTGTAGTTTTTGGACGCCAAATCTGAGGCGGGGCTGTCTCTCTGTCAGAGTTTTGCAAGCTCCAACGCATCTGCCTTTCGAAAGCTGTTGCCTGCTTTTAATAATGAGGTAGTCACACCTGTACTTGCGTAGAAATGACAAGTAATTTGCATGGAATTCTATTAATATAAGACCTGCAGTCTAGACAGGAAAATAACATTTGACATGATGCTATTTAACTCATTGGCTACCATTGACTAGAAATAGTCAATCCATTTCAATTGAGAATGGCTTATTTACAATTGTAGCTGGGACTGGACAAAAAAAGTGTACTTGAAGTTTTAATGCAATGATTTATTTTCTCCAGATGTTTGTTTTTTCAATCAAACAAACAAAAAAATTTTTTAGTTTTAGCTCAGTAGTCATTCCTGAATAAAACACCAAGTAGCACTGGTCCCTAATGTGCTCCAATACAGCAGGTATCATACATTTATTGCACTTTTTACACTGCAAAAACTCAAAATCCTATCAGTACTTACAGTTTAGACTAACTTAAAACTTAACTAGAATTTAAGAATAGCTTGACACAAATGTAAATTCAATTGAAACATGTGGGAAAAACACGTAGCTTTCAAGTGATGTGTGTTACCAAGCATAATTAAATTTTTAGGTAAGATATGTTTTTTTCTAGTCACATCTGAGATGCAATTGTTGGCTGTTTTCAACAATGTACATCGAAAATAAAGACATTGATTGACTGAAAATGGTTCAATATTACATGAAATGTCTTTTTTTCTCATGTATATTTTTATAATTGCTCTTTACCTAAAAAAAAAAAAAAAATCCGATTAATCGATACAATTTTCAGTCGATTACTCGATTACTAATATATTCGATAGCTGCAGGCCTAGTATGTATGTGTGTATATATATGTACCTCGACATACGATCGCTCCGACACACGATATTTTCGGCATCCGACGTAAAATTTGACACGGCATCCGTTTCTACATCCGACGAAATGTTCGAAATACGACGATTGATGACAGCGTCGCAATTTCATTGTTTTCCCGCAAGACTGACGCACGGCGAATTTTCTTGCAAGAGAAATCAACATGGGTTCCAAGAATATTAAAGCAGGTGATGATAAAAGAAAAAAAAGTTTGGTTTACCATTGAAATGAAGTTTGAATGATGGAAAAATATGAGCGTAGGGTGCACGTCTATGAACTGCTTGACAATAATCCGACGACCTCTGTTCTCCAGTCTTTATACGTTAAGGTGACAATTATTATTCTAGTATCATCGCCAAAGACATCACCGGCTTTGTCAGGTTTTTAATCATTTAATTCAGAACTATTGCAACAAAACACGCGTCGCCAACTGATAGCAACAACAGGACGTGAAAAGAGAAAGTCAACTGCACTCTCTCACTCTGCCGTCAGCCCCACGGGGCGTTCAGGTACACTATGTAAAATACATAATGTATTTGTTTTGCTCTTGTAATTGCTTTTTGCAATAGTAACAGCAGTATTTATTAAGGATTTTGTTAAAAAAAAAAAAAACAAGCACTGAGCTAGTGTTACTAGAAGAATGGAACCATAATGATGCCCGTCCCGAATTAATCAGACCAAAACTTTCTCTTCATCAACGCGTTGGCTTGTTTTTTTTTCCCATGAGAACATAGGTCTTAGCTTTCTTTGGGTGGCCAAAATATGCCTGAGCATAAAAACAACAAATTGCAACTCTCCACCAGGGGGATCTAAAACATGTAACATGCAAACAACCTGGCATTTTTAACTTATTTAGTGTAGGTTTTTGGGCTGTGGAACGAATTAATGGAATTATTATGTATTCTTATGGGGAAATCCTGCTCGACATACGACCATTTCGACTTACAAACAAGGTATTGGAACCAATTAACTTCGTACGTAGAGGTACCACTGTATTTGAATGCATTATTTAAATCTCTCTGGTTACAGTATGGTGAACAAAAAAGAAAAAAAACAATTAGCAATTACTCGCAATTATAATGTGTACTCATTGCCCAGCCCTACTAAAACACACATTTCTATTGACTTTGTGTGTGCTAAATACTACTCTTAATTCCTTATCTGAGCTGTTAATCAGATTTAAAATGTGTCAATTGCCCAGCCCCAGTTGTGATCAATGCAGAATGGAGGTTTTCTTCATAAATTCTGGCGATTTCACCACACGTACACCTTTTGATTTGTCTAATCTTATGTTTTGCGAAGAATGGGGGCGAGGATGTGTGCGACATGGATGACACCGCGCCAATCTACAGTCTTGTCTTGGCCGGAGACTCCGGAGCGGGCAAGTCCAGCTTCCTGCATCGACTGGCATTCAACCAGTTTAGAGACGACATACAGACCACACTAGGTATGGAAATTAACAACAAACTGTTGTTGCTACAAAGTCTTGAACTTTAAAGACATGAGCTTACTTTTGCAGGTGTCGATTTCCAGATGAAAAAAATGATCGTAGATGGACAAATGACCAACCTGCGGATATGGGACACAGCTGGACAAGAAAGGTGCCGCAATCTTTTGTAATAACTGGGTGACTGCCATCGGCAGTTCAAATGGATTAGACGTCTATTGCTGTCAATGGCAGCCCCCCCCAAAAAATAGGGCTGTCAAAATTAACGCGTTAATGGGCGGTGATTACTTTTTTAAATTAATCACGTTAAAATATTTAACGCAATTAACGCATGGCCGGAACGACCCACTCAAGCATTGCCGCGAACAGACTACAATGGCGTGGTTTGAAGTATATTGAGAGCCAAGGGCAGAGACAAGCAAGTGGAGTGGACGCAGGTGTTACCGGCACCCGTCAAGGGGGCCGCTGTTATTCTCAATGTGACCGGCATTGTCAGATTGAACAGTGAGGAAGAAAGTGGTCGAGCGAGAGAGTACAGAAAATGTGCAGTTAGCGCAGGCTCAAGGGCTGCGTCCCCCACATGCTTTTGTTAGTAAAAGTACCCACAAAAGCCATCCAACGCCTCTCGGTGTTTATATGTACGCCACCGTCTTCCTCAGGAGGAAATCGGACGAACCGAGCCAACTGATGACAATGAGCCAGCATGAATCCCCGGTCCGTAGCACCGCCAATTACCAAGAAGGGCGAATTGGTAACCCAGGCATTTATCGGAGCCGCGCCATTTAACGGAATAAGCGTTAGCATCTCTTCCACAACTGTTATAACTATTGTGACAAGCGACATGGGGAAGATTAATTGGAGATTTTTTTTTTTTAACACCATGTATTGTACTCAACGCAGAGATGATATACCATTTGCGACAACTACTGTGACTTATGGTTGCTTAAATTCCCATCATGCATTTGGCCAGTTAAGAACTTTTAAGTCGCAACAGTATCATTTAGTGAAAGCACAACAAAAATAATATTCCTATCTCTCAAAAATAAAATAATGTTCACAAAAAGAAAAGCGCTCAATGCAGAGATCTGACATTCCCAATCAAAATAGCTATGAAAAATAATACTCTATTCAAAGATTAAGTTTAGGTTAACAAATACACTAGATGGCAATATTTAGTCACAATGTACAAACTATCAAAATTACTATAACTTGTACTCTGTATTTGTATTACTTGTACTCACCTTTATCTTTTAAGTATTACAAGTCTTTCTATCCGTGGATCCCTTTCACAGAAAGAATGTTAATGTTAATTAGGGCTGCAGCTATCGATTATTTTAGTAGTCGATTAATCGATAAACCATTAGTTCGAATAATCGAGTAGTTGGATAAGGAACATGAAAAATTTAATTACCTGAGCTGAGCCTCAAACGGTATAAAAAATAAATGATCTATGTACAACAAAAGAAAAATTGGTGCTAACTTGCTAATGCTAACTTTTTTACAATGCTCTTAACAAATGGTTCAGACACATATTCCCACAAAAATAGGCTATATATACCTATAAACTAAATTACAAACGCATAAAAATGCAAATGCAAAAAAAACCAGTAGCTTAAACAAAATTTAGCCTATGTTGGTCTTGGCAGGGAGCACCTGGATTCAGCCATGTGAATTGAGGGGGACTAGAAGGCAGTGTATCCACCCAAATCAATAAAACTAAATGCAAACACTTTCAAGATAAACCATTACAACGTCACTTTAAATAAACGAATACTCGATGCAGCAAAATTTAATTCGAATATTTTTTTCTAATCGAATACTCAAGTTAATCGATTAATCGTTGCAGCACTAATGTTAATGCCGTCTTGTGGATTTATTGTAATAATAAACAAATACAGTACTTATGTACAGTATGTTGAATGTATATGTCTTTCATTCCAACAATAATTTACAGAAAAATATGGCATATTTTAGAGATAGATTGAATTGTGATTAATTACGATTAATTAATTTTTAAGCTGTGATTAACTCGATTAAAATTTTTAATCGTTTGACAGCCCTAATAATAAATAATAATATATAATAATAAAAAGATGATACATGCATCACAATAGGTTTGTTATTTTTGCAGGTTCCGGAGTATTGCTAGGTCTTATTTCCGAAAAGCTGAAGGGGTCCTGCTCTTATACGACGTGACGTCAGAACCAAGTTTCCTCAGCATTAGAGACTGGCTAGATCAGATTCGGGTACTTTCCACGACTCCTATCCAATTACCCACAGCTTAATGACAACAAAACCACAAGTTGTTTGTTCTTCAATCAGGATTCCGCAGATGAAAAAATCCCCGTTTGCATTATTGGCAACAAGGTAGATAAGAGAGAACACACGCCCGCTAAGCGCTGTGTTAGCACTTCGCACGGAGAAAAGTTGGCTACGGTTAGTCAGCCTTTTTTTTTTGTTAATTTGTTGTTTTTCATTTAGGTAACAAGCGTGTTTGCTCTACTTTTGCAGGCGTACGGCGCGTTGTTCTGCGAAACCAGCGCCAAAGAAGGAACCAACGTGGTGGAAGCGGTGCTTCATCTGGCCAGGTTGGTTTCATTTGGTGCTTTTCAGTGTTAGATATAATTTTTTGGGGCCCCTGATACCGATTCCGCTTACCGGCTATGTTGTATCGGCCAGGTTTTTTTTTTTTTGTTTTACAAACTATTTTTCTTTTAGTATTAAATTACTGCATACTTCAATGTAAAATAATAGCTATCTTGGCTTAGTCGGACACTGCTTAACAATCTTTGTGTTTATCTGATTTTGGTGACAATAAATGTGTGAACTCCCTTAAAACTTGAGACTTAAAACGATATCAAAGACTTGTCAATTTGACGTCAAGCCCACTAGTGGTGCAATGATTAATTGATTCTCAAGTAATGAGATTTGAAAAAACCTTCAAATCAAATTTTGCTGCTTCGAGTATTCGCGAATTAGGGTGGAATTGTAATGGTTTGTGTTGAAAGCGTTTGCATTTAGTTTTATTGATTTGGGTGGATACACTGCCCTCTAGTGGCAACAATAAATAATATAACTCGTTTAACATGGCTAAATCCAGCTGCTCCCTGTTAAGACTAGGGCTGTCAAATGATTACATTTTTTAATCGAGTTAATCACTGCTTAATAATTAATTAATCGTACTTAATCGCACTTCAAACCATCTTTAAAATATGCCATATTTTTCTGTAAATTATTGTTGAAATGGAAAGATAAGACACAAAACTGATATATACATTCAACATACTGTACATTCAGTGCCCTCCATAATTATTGGCACCCCTGAAAAAGATGTGTTTTTTTAGCTTCTAATTATTTTTTTTAATCTTCAAATAATATGGGACCTTAATGGAAAAAAAAGAGAAAAATCCAACCTTCAATACAAGTGCATTTATTCAGTGGGGAAAAAAATCCCACACAAAGAAAAAATATTTGACATCAAATAATGTGTGTCACAATTATTAGCATCCCTGGTGTTAATACTTTGTACAACATACTTTTGCCAACAAAACAAGGTCTGGGGACTGAGATGGCCATGGGATGAGCTTGATTTTGTGTCTGGTGAACCATTTCTGTGTAGATTTGGCCATATGTTTAGGGTCATTGTTTTGCTGAAAGACCCTGTGACGACCCATCTTCAACTTTCGGGCAGAGGGCAACAGATTTTGATTTAAAATGTCCTGGTATTTCAAAGCATTCATGATGCCATGCACCCTAACAAGGTTCCCAGGGCCTTTGGAAGCCAAACAGCCCCACAGCATCACTGACCCACCCCCATACTTCACAGTGGGTATGAGGTGCTTTTCAGCATGCGCATCTTTCGTGGCACGCCAGACCCACTTAGTGTTTGTTGCCAAAAAGCTCAATCTTGGTCTCATCTGACCAAAGCACACGGTCCCAGTTGAAGCCTGGGACCGCGTATAAACCTATAAACCTATAAACTAAACTATAAATTCTGAATGTATTAAAAAAACATTAGCTCAAACAAAAACTTAGCTTACGTTGGTCATAACAGGGAGCAGTTGGATTCAGCCATGTGAAAAGAGGCAGACCAGAGAGCAGCGTATCCACCCTAATCAATAAAACTAAATGCAAACACTTTCAAAATAAACCATCACAATGTCTTTAATTAAACGACTACTCGAAGCAACAAAATTTAATTCGAATATTTTTTTCTAATCGATTAATTGTTGCAGCACTAGAATAAATACATTAAACAAAAACATGGTTTTTTGGGGAGCGGGATCATGGTTTTTCATTTATCGCGGTGGGTTCTGGTCCCCATTAACTGTGAAAAACGAGGGATCTCTGCACTCGCATTGTGGTTGTTCGTTGTTTTATTAACTCCCCCAGGCCAAAGCATGAGTTTTCCTATGGTTAAAGCAGAACTTTCACATATAGTAACATAGTGCATATCTCATGAACAATGAGATTTTTGTCCTTTGCCCCTTTTGTCCTTAAGTGGGTTAAATCAATTATAATAAAAGGAAACTAATGAAAATTGCTGCTGTAATTTCATTCTTTTAATAAGCCGTATAAATTGCATGATCCACAGTTTTGAACAGGTGTGACACTGGTGTGTGGCCACAGTGTACACAACTGATGTTGCTCACAGTGGTCCTCAGTGGGCTTAGGGAGCTTGTGTGTCTGCTCACACATGAAATCAGAGGGAACATTGCTTGCGTCCATGTTTTTTTTTTTTCCTTCTTTTTTTTTTTTTGAGAAAATAAAAATTCTAACAGTCTCTAAATCATGAAATTCTAATTTTATCAAATTTGATACATTTGGCAATTTGGCGGGTTAAAGTTGCATTTGTCACTGGCGGCCATTCTGGGTAGGGTGACTGGCGGCTAGAAACGAAATCTGGAAGAATACATATTGCATAGGATCTGCGCGTTATTTCTTAGTACTGGCCGATGCCGTATCGGGCCCCCTTCCGATACTACCATATTAGTGGTGCAACACTAGTTTTAATTCAAATTTGTATATTTGACTGACTCCGTTCTTGTTTGTCGCCTGTTAAAAGGGAAGTGAAGAAGAACGTGAAAGTGGTGAAGCCTAAAACATCTCCGGTGGAACTGGCTGCCGACAGTGCAAAGAAGACTTTTGGCACATGCTGCCGACTGTAGTTGGATGGCACGATAATTTTTTCCTCTATTTTCGATATATATACATAGTCATAATTTTTTGCAATGAAGGATTTTTTTAACACACATGCTCCTAATATTTTCTCTCCATTGCCTGGATAAAAGCACTGTCTTCTAAAAATACCAGTATCCTATATGTAATTTGATATCACTATTTTTGTATTTATTGGTCCTACTGGTATAGTAAGGGTGCAAACTTTTTTTTTTTGTAAGATAGAAACTGCACCTTTACATTTTCTTAAACATGAAGGGTAAAGATAGTATTTTGGAGCTATTTTAATAAACCTCACTGCACACTTTTTTATATAATAGTATAAACACACTGATCAAAGCACTTTTTTCCCCTTTTTTATTACAAAAGTGTCAACATTTTTGCAAATAAAATCTGGGAAGATTAATTAGTGTCAGAATTTTGCTTTTCTTCATTTTTCATGTAATAAGCTTTATTTACTGTATAAATTTTCCATTGTCTGGTTCTTTATCAGGGTCCGCCCCCCACCAGCCTATAACAATACTATAAAAAAAAAAAAAAAAGTATAAATATATATAAAGAAAACACATTTCAACCACATCTGCTGATACATTTGAAAGCGCAATGGTGACATCTATTGGTTGATATATGAACTCAGCTCTACCAGTGCACCAAATTGTATGTCTTTTCGTTTATATTTTATTAAAATTGTATTTCAAGAATATCTTCATTAAGACTAGCATTAATAAATTGCTCATGAAACATAAGTCAAAACATGGTGGACCGCAGATGGGCTTCTTAATCACCAGGCTTTGCAAGTTTTCCGGGTGCAACCTTGCCTGTACAGAATGTAAATGTGCCACTTTGAACTAGAATGGTGTAAGCTGTTACTTGTCATTTTACATGAGACTGTTTAAAAAGGTTTTTTTGGGTGTGATGGGTACAGCCATCTTGGAAGTTGGATTTGACCCAATGTTGCACTTATTCTTTGTAAGAAAACATCACCCTTAACATAAAAATTTGGAAAAAAACAACAACCTTGATTTAGGACATTTTCTCTATTCTTTTCTGTGCTTAAAACAGGGGTCCCCAAACTTTATACTGTGAGGGCCACATAACTTTTCCCTTCTCTGATGAGGGGCCGGGGTCAGTTTGTAACAGAAAAAGTGTGACGATTGCAGGAGTGCCTAAATGTAAAAATGTATTGTTTTTCAGAAAGCTACAATCAAATAACCCTTTCTGGATTCTTCACGGAACAAAAGTAAATACAATAAAAATAATACTATAATAATTATTAATTAAATATATAATAACCAAATAACCCTCTCTGGGTTCTTCACAGAAAAAGCCAGGAAATAAATAACACAAGTAAAAAAAAAAAAAAAAAAAAATTGTTCAGGGGGCCGGACCAAATGTGCAGGCCGTAGTTTGGGGACCCCTGGCTTA
Source organism: Corythoichthys intestinalis (assembly GCF_030265065.1). Classification (NCBI taxonomy): domain Eukaryota; kingdom Metazoa; phylum Chordata; class Actinopteri; order Syngnathiformes; family Syngnathidae; genus Corythoichthys; species Corythoichthys intestinalis. The sequence continues at coordinate 10,772,985 of NC_080399.1, read as the reverse complement.
AAAGGACAAAAAAATGGAGTTAGCACACTACTCAGTTGCTCAAATAAGGGAAAAATGACATGCTCAGTTCCTTGCGGTGAGAATGACTGATGTCACTAAGCTGCCCAGCGCCACCACCAAAGCTCCGAGTATCAACTTCCAGGAGATGGCCTGAAATACAATGAAATGAGCTTCCACAACAAAGTGAAGCCGTTGATTAGACGTCACATTTTCCATCTTACCGATGAGGTATTTTTGGAGGCCAGGAGGAAAGGTGTGATGTTGTCTCCGAGCACCTCTGCGGGCTTGGCCTTCCATTCCCGTATGGCTTTGCCTCCAGACTGCCTTTTTACAAGCTTGGAAAGCTCAGCGTGGATAGCCTGACCATAGGGAATTGGATAATTAAAATTATCTTAAATTCAAATGATCAAACAATAACTATGTGTTTAACAAATACAATGATTGGTAGAAAATAATAAAAAAAAGTAAAGTCAAAAAAAAAAAATCTAGTATTCAAGACAGCTAAATATTTAGGTAAATATTCCCACATTAACATATTTGCTGCCTTTGACGTCATTAGTTCAATCCAATTTGACTTGGGGGGGGAGCAGCGATCAAACGTTCGCTGCCGGCCCTCATAGACGCCTATTGCCATCAATGGGAGTGAAACATAATTCAATGCTAGTATTCCAGTTTAATTAGACTGAACGTCTTTTGCTGTCAATGGCAGTAAAAAAGTTAAATGCAAAGCTCGGCCAGATACAGGGTTGCTGTAGTATTCAAAATTCCCAGACGAGGGCAGCATAACATAAAATTGTGTAATGTACTGCACGTACCAGTACATGGTAACTACCAATATCTAACTACCAAAATCTGTCACTATTGTATATTATTTTACATATACAGTGGGGAGAACAAGTATTTGATCCACTGTTTATCAAATATTTGTTCTCCCCACTGTATGTATATTATACATTGTCTCAACCCAAACTAACATGTACCCTAGCCAACCCTACCCTACCCTACTACCATATATCCTACCCTACTCTAGCCTACCCTACCTTACTCTACTCTAGCCTGCCCTACCATATATCCTGGCCTACTCTACTCTAGCCTACCCTACCATATACCCTACCCTATCCTACCATATATCCTACCCTACTCTAATTTACCGTAGCCTACCCTACCCCACCCTACCCATCCCATCCTATAAAACTCCTCCTACCCTACTCTAGCCTACCCTACCCATCCCATCCCAAAAAATTCCTCCTACCAATATATCATTTCCTTACCTACTCTAGCCTACCCCACCCTACCCTACCTTAGCCTACCCTACCATATATCCTACCCTACCCTACTCTAGCCTACCCTACTCTGGCCTACCTTACTCTCGTCTACCCTACCATATATTCTACCCTACCCTACTCTAGCCTACCCTACCATCTTTTCTACCCTACCCCATCCTACTCTACTCTGGCCTACCCTACTCTTGCCTACCCTACCATATATCCTACCCTACCCTACCCTACCCTACTCTGGCCTACCTTACTCTCGTCTACCCTACCATATATTCTACCCTACCCTACTTCAGCCTACTCTACCATATATCCTTTCTTAACCTACTCTAGTTTACCCCACCCTACCCTACCATATGTCCTACCCTACTCTAGCCTACCCTACCCTATCTTACCCTACCCACTCCTACTCTACCGTACCCACTCCTACTCTACTGTAGCCTACCCTAGCATATATCCTACTCTACCCTACTCTACTCTAGCCTACCCTAGCATATATCCTACTCTACCCTACCCTACTCTAGCCTACCCTACCATATTCTTCCCTACCCTATTCTAGCCTACCCTACCATACCCTACTCTAGCCTACCCTACCATACCCTAGCCTACCTTACCCTATCCAAGCCTACTATGGCCTACCCTACTCTAGCCTACCCTACCATATATATTACCCTACCCTACCCTACTATAGCCTACCCTACCCTACTCTAGCCTACCCTACCATATATCGTACCCTACCCTAGCCAAGCCTACTCTGGCCTACCCTACTCTAGCCTACCCTACGCTACTCTAGCCTACCCTACCATACCCTAGCCTACCTTACCCTATCCAAGCCTACTATGGCCTACCCTACCATATATATTACCCTACCCTACCCTACTATAGCCTACCCTACCCTACTATAGCCTACCCTACCATGTATCCTACCCCACCCTACCCTACCTTAGCATACCCTATCATATATCCTACTCTACTCTAGCCTACCCTATATCCTACTCTACCCTACCCTATTCTAGCCTACCCTACCATGTATCCTACCCTACCCTACCCTACCCTACCCTACCCTACCCTACTCTAGCCTACCTTACCCTATCCTAGCCCACTATGGCCTACCCTACTCTAGCCTACCCTACCATATATCCTACCCTACCCTACTATAGCCTACCCTACCATGTATCCTACCCTACCATGTATCCTACCCTAGCCTACCCTACGCTACTCTAGCCAACCCTACCATATATCGTACCCTACCCTAGCCAAGCCTACTCTGGCCTACCCTACTCTAGCCTACCCTACCATACCTTACTCTAGCCTATCCTACTGTAGCCTACCCTTCCCTACTCTAGCCTACCATACCATATATCCTACCATACCCAACTCTACCCTACCATACAGTATATCCTACCCGACCATACACTACACTACACTACACTACGTAACGTACAGTACCGTACCGTACCCCTATTCTCTAGCTATTTAGCTTTTAAACCCTAAATCAATTACCGTATCTTACGCACTATAAGGCACATCAGTGTTTAAGGCGCACCTGCAATAATTGGCCTATTTTAAAACTGTTTTCATATAAAGGGCATACCACATAAGGCGCAGTAGTAGTAGCAATAGTAGTAGTATTAGTAGTAATAATGGCTGGGGTTGGATTATGCATCTGCTAGATTGAGCTGCGCTAATGGGAATGCCATGCCATGATTAACCAATATTTATCCATATTCATACAGAGAGCATCTGATTATAAGGCTGTTAGTTTTAGAGATAATTGAAGGCTTCTTGGTGCGCCTTATAGTGCGGAAAATACAGTAGTTGTAAAATGTTGTCAGATGCTTGTGATACTGCAGCCTAAAACTTCTTTAGGCACAAAAAATATATATATATATATATCCGTGTCCAGTCTGACGTGTACACCAAACTATTTGCTAATGTTTGGTGACCACTATGATTTTCTCACAGCGTTGCTCAAAATGAAGCTGAAAGTATTTGATCCGGTCATCTGTGAGGCCAGGGTGTAATTACTAGAAAGGCTGATATTTTGGTTTTGTCTAGACGCAATGTTATGGTCTGGTTATGATAGTGTGTTGTGAATGTTGTGTTACAATCTAGGGCAGGCCTTAAAAACAATGGCTTGGGTATCATTTGCAGCACATTATTAAAAAAAAAAAAAAAAAGTCAGGACTGAACCAGCATGGTTTAAGACAAGTATAAATGCATTTAATATTACAGTGGTGCATTGAGTTACGTCAGACTCGACTTAGGAGTTTTTCAACGTACGAGATGCTATTTGGTAACCCTTCAGGGAACAGGTTAGAAAGAAGAGCAATTTGACAACATTTCTATTTCCAAACTCCAGCTAATTAATACAGATTAAAAAAGAAACAGCCTCATAAAGACCTGGCGCGCACATTCGTGGACATCACATTTTGTAGCTCACAATATAACACTTGAAAATGACCCAAAAGTTGAGTCCAGTGTATACATATATATATATATACAGTGCTGCTCGAAAGTTTGTGAACCCCACAGCGATGGTCAGATTTTTTGTAAAAAAAACTAAAATAACCTTATTAAATGTTAAGTTATACCCAAATCCACAATACTGACATTCCAAATAATGGACTGAAACAAAAGAAATAGTTATATTGTCATTCTTTATTTAACAAAAGTGGTTGATTTAAGAAAAACTCAGATATCATGTGTGCAAAAGTATGTGAACCCCTTCAGTTAATAGGATATTGCGCCTCCTTTTGCAGAGATTACCTCAACCAAACGGTTTCTGTAGTGACTAATCAGCCTCTCACATCTACTTTGGGGGATTTTTGCCCATTCTTCCTTGCAGAACGCAGTCAGTTGAGAGAGGTTTGATGGGCGTCTGGCATGAACTGCTCGCTTCAGGTCCCGCCACAGCATTTCAATGGGATTTAGGTCAGGACTTTGACTGGGCCAGTCCAGAACACGAATCTTCTTCTTTTTCAGCCATTCCTTGGTTGTATTGCTGGAAAGCTTTGGATCATTATCATGTTGCGTGATCCACCTTCTGCCAAGCTTTAACTTCAAAACAGATGGCGTCAGGTTATGTTCTAGGATTTGACAATATTCCTCAGAATTCATGATTCCCTGGACTATGTGGAGTTGTCCAGGTCCTGAGGATGAAAAGCAAGCCCAGATCTTGACATTCCCACCTCCATGCTTCACTGTTGGGAGAAGGTTCTTTTGGTGGTATGCAGTGTTGACTTTTCGCCAGACATGGCGGTTTTGGTTGTGACCAAACAGTTCAATTTTGCACCTACATCAGTTGATGAAAACTCTTTTTAATTTAGTCTCGACAACACAACTGTTAAAAAAACAAAAAAAAACTACTGAACTGATTGATTAGGAAATCAGGTTGAAATAATAGAAAATTCCAAAATGTTGAGGGGGTTCACAAACTTTTGAGCAGCACTGTATATATGTATATATATATATATATATATATATGTATATATATAATATATTCATGAATAAATAAAATCAAATATTAATTTAATAGAAAAAAAAGAAAATAACAATGGAAAAAAAAAAACAGAAATACACGCTTTTTATTGCTCCAATATACGTATATATTTATAAATAATTTTGTTTTTGTTTTTATTTAATCAAAAAAATAAATAAAATAAAATGACATTACATAAGGAGAACAATTGCATGTTTATTTTTTTATTGAAGCTATTTTTAAATATAAAATAAATCCAGTATCTACTGTTTTGTTTTATTTTTTTTTCAATTAAAAAAATAAACTACAGTTGTCCAATAATGGCTTTTAACAGATAACAGATATCCCGATATTGTCCAACTCCAAAAATCAGATACCGATATCAAACCTATACCTAAACATGCGATTGAGGACTTAAAATATTATGGCTAATTGTAATGTGATGTAACGATCAGTTTTTTTGGATCAAGTGCAAGTGTGAAGTGCCATAGGCATATTGGCCCAAGATCGTTAATGAAAAACTGATACTGATTTTAAAATCCTTTTATTGGCCGATAATACCGGCTACACGATAATATCGGACAACTCTTCAAAAAACAAAAAAAAAAAAACTACATTTATTCTCTTTAAATGGATAGAAGTGAGAATACTTATTATAAACTAATTGCCTTGATTTGTGTACACTCTATCCCTTTCAATCACTTAGCTTATAGACTCTCCCACCTCCGTCCCCCTCTTTCCCTGGTCAACAGGTTCCCCACATGGTGTCAACCGGAAATACATCTAGCTGACGATAGCACCAACATATTAGTAGTTAATGTAGACGTTCAATGTAGGGCTGCAGCTATCGATTATTTTAGTAGTCGATTAATCGATGAACAAGTTAGTCGAATAATCGAGTAATTGGAAAAAGAACATGAAAAATTAAAATACCTGAGCTGAGCCCCAAACGGTATTAAAAATAAATAAATGAGGATTTATGTACAATAAAAGAAAATTTGGCTAACTTACATGGCAAAACTCCGCTAGCTTAAATGCTATAAAATGCTAACGTTTTTTTCCCCCAATGCTCTTAACAAATGGTTCAGAATCATATTCCTACCAAAAAAAAAAAAAAAAAAACGGCTAAATATACATATAAACTAAATTACGAATGCATTAAAAAACATTAGCCCAAAAAAAACTTAGCTTACGTTGGTCTTAACAGGGAGCAGTTGGATTCAGCCATGTGAAATGAGGCAGACAAGAGGGCAATGTATCCATCCTAATCAATAAACTAAATGTAAACACTTTCAAAATAAAACATTACCCCACTTTAATTAAACGAAAACTCGAGGCAACAAAATTTAATTCGAATATTATTTTCTAATCGAATACTCAAGTTAATCGATAAATCGTTACAGCACTAGTTCAATGTATTTCTTGTGGTCGTTTGTGTTTTTCTTTCCTTTCTTCTCTTGTGCTCCTTTTTCTTCTGTTCCCCCATAACTCCCATAATTCCCCCATACTCTCAATGTGAAACATTAAAACTGTTCAGACCAACCGGGCACTTAGACTTCCATTCTCTGTGTCAAACAGCTGAACAGAACAGGTTTAAAAAAAAAATAAAAAAAGTAATACTAACTGTTCATTAATAAAAAAATAAAATAAATCAAATATCATAAGCAGTTGCTCACAATGTTACTCATTACTTGAGTCTTCTTTTCACCAAATTATTTTTCACTTGTACTTGCGTAAATTTTTTGGATGATGACTTTTACTTAAGTAATATTATTTTGAAGGGACACTACTTTTACTTGAGTAAAATTTTGGGGTACTCTACCCACTTCTGCTTGCCGTGAACGCTCATCTTTCACTGCCATTGACGGCGCGAGACGTCCGAACCCTTGACACAGGGAGAGGCTGTCATCGAATGAGTTAAATGAGTGCCCTATAAACAGTTAATCCACCCAAATACAACTTTCTTTTCAGATCAAGAGTCCATGAATTGACTGAAAAGGATGAGTAATGTGTCTTTCGTACCGCTGCTCCTAAATGACAATATTTAACTAGTGTCAATGTTAGTTGTACTATTTTTGCAATGTGCTCGGTCATGTCTCCGTGTGGCTGTGCGGCGCGGAAGACAAGTCAAACAAACAAGAAAGAACAAGCATTTGGCAGAAGCGGCCCGGCAGCAAAAATTATTAAGTGTTTCTACTAGGAGTGGGAACCTTTTGGTACCTTACGATACGATTTGCGATACAAAGCTCACGATAACGATGATCTGACGATATGGCGATACAACGATTATCGATACATTGCTCAGGAAATCAATCGATGAAATTCTACAAACAACTAATAAACAGGAAAACAAGATTCTGCTGTGAATTGGAATGAGTTTATCACTAGTAGACGTCCAATCCATTTGAACTGGGAGGGTGGCAGCGAATGAACATTCGTTCATTCGGTGCCATCCGTCCCAGTTCAAACGGCTTGAACGTCTATGGCCATCAGTGACAGCCAACGCCAGGCAATGAGGTCATTTTGGGCCATTTAAGGTCATTTACCTGTTGATTTTAGTTACTTCCTGTTGATTTTGGGGTATTTTATGGGTCACTTCCTGTTGATTTTGCGTTACAGAACAGGAAGTGACCTGGGAATCACCCAAGTGAATAGGCAGTGACTCAAACGCAACAGGCAATGACCCATAAATGCCCTAAAATCAGCCCCCCCCGGTGTCCGAAAAGTGTCATTGCATGTATTTGACTTTCCTATATACAGTGGTACCTCTACATACGATCGCTTCGACACACGAACTTTTCGACATCCGACGTAAAATTTGACTCGCCATTTGTTTCTACATCCGACGACATGCTCGAAATACGACGACAATGGCAGCACCGCAGACGAATGCACGGCGGATTTTCTTGTGTGACAAATCGACACTGGTTTCAGAAAAGGTTGGTACAGGTGGTGAAACAAGGAAAAAGTTGACGCTTACCTTCTAAATGAAGATGCAAATGACAGAAAAATATGAGCGTAGGGTGGGCATCCGTGAAATGGCTCAACAATACATCTCCACGGTCCTCCTCCGACCATCGTTCGCCAGTCTTTATAAGTTAAGCTGACAATTCTTATTGTGGTAACATCTCCAGAGAAATCGCCAACTTCGCCACGTTTTTATCATTTATTTCACAACTTATTCAAAACAAAAACACCTTCTGTCTGCCGCAATTGACGGTGTTCTCAAGAAAACATTCAAAGTGAAAGTGAAACTCAAACTCACGGGTCTGTCTCTGGCACGTCAGCCCCGCGGTGCGTTCAGGGTCAGCAAAAAACGTCCGCCACATTAGAACCCGATTCGTTTCATTAATACAGGAATTATTATTATTATTATTATTCCGATTTTGATTTATAATTTATTTGTTTTGCTATGTGTAATTGCCATTTGTAATAGTACCAGCAGTATTTTTATAAGGATTTAGTGAAGGTTTTTGGGCTGTGGAACAAATTAATGGAATTATAATGTACTCCTATGGGAAAATCCTGCTCGACATACGACCATTTCGACTTACAAACAAGGTCCTGGAACGGATTAACTTCGTATGTAGAGGTACCACTGTATATAAAAGTTATATTAAGCTATAAAACTGCAACAAAAATGACTGAAATGAACTAAAAAAGTATATTTTTTATAATGGGTCAAAATTATTTTTCGAGCACCGTAGATGGGTATTTGCTTTGCATAAAATTAAACAAAAAAATTTTTGTTGTTGTTTTTTTCCCCCTTTGATCGAAAATATATATTTTTTTTTGATTGAAGCAACTTTTTTGGGAGATTGAATGATTGAGACACAAATGTCCTAATCATAATATGGCCCAAACACAAAACAGGATTGCTTCAATCAAAGAAAACTTTTTCATTGAAAAATTGTTCAAATGCAGATTTTTCAATCTCAAATAATTGTTTACATTGAAAAACTTTTTCTATGGGTGAAATTTTTCTTTTGGATTGAAGTTTTTGATTTAATAATAAAAACAAAAATGTCCCAGCCAAAATGTGGCCCAAAAACAAATCAACATAACTTCAATCAAAAAGTTGCTTCCATCAAAAAAAACCGACGTCAATCCCCCCCCCCCAAAAAAATAATAGCTTTCACTTGCCTTTTTTTCAGTTTTTTTTTAAGTTTCAAATTTATTTTTGCATTCAAACACTTTTTATTTTTATTTTTATTGAAGCGATATTTTTTTTGTTGAATAATAAAGACACAAATCTACCTCCATATGGCTATGCACATTTGATACAATTTTTGACTGGGGTAACTACATTGGCACGACACCGATGGGCGTACCATATTCAATGTAGAGCTGTCCCGACTAGTCGACATAGTCGACGTCATCGATGACGTAAATCCGTCGACGAGCACAACATCCCGTCGACAGTTAATGAAGGGTTAAAAAAATATATGCGTGAAAAGTTCAGAATGTCGGACGCTCTGTATGCAAGCGGGGAAAGCGGCACAAAGCCAAAAAAGCGCACCAGAGTGTCCAAAACATTGACTTACTGTATTTCAAAGAAACAAGAGGAGGGTACACTCTTTTGTCCTGTCTCTTCAATGCCAAGCTTGGCTGTCGGCCGTGAAAAAACACCTAAAGCGCCGTCACCCAGTTTGTAAGTCAATCTAACTAACTAACGACATGTTTTATTGAAGTTGCTCAGCCTGTCACGATATGCAATGAGTCCATTTATCACACGGCTAATAAAAACGAGGGCGGTAATTTTCACGGCTGCCTTTTATCGCTGCACGCGTGCGTGCATACATTGGTGCGTGCATGCCGATGGCATATGAGACTCCAGTTCCTTTCTCTTATCAACACGCAGTAGAATTAAAGTTCAGACATACAAAATTAGAAAACACATCTATATTAAACACTGTTCGTTAGCACTGTTACACTGAGGTGAATGGGGGAAAAAAGGCAACTTACTTTAGCCTGCTATAAAACATTGGCAGTGATCTCGTGAAAGCAAATTTGCGATTAAAAGGTGACACTTCAGACATGAAAAATCGCTGGTTAACAGCATTTGCAAACGAAAAAAATGACCCAAAAAAATCTATTACTGACACTACATGTAATGACAAAAAGTGTTGGGTTTTTTTGCGGAGTGTAAAGCTAAAGTTAACGGTTTAGCGAACGCACTTCCGGTGAACATTTCAAAATAAAAGCATGTCATGTTCGTCATTTAAATAAATTTCTGGAGTTAATCCCACATACTTCAGAATTCAGATTCTACACTAATCCTTTAAAATGACACCCTTTATGAAAAATCTGATTGGCAATGAATAGTTATTATAATTATTATAATACTATTATATGTAGTACTATACTATAATATTAATGCTAGGTGTTTTTTAAGAATTGTTTTGAATAATGTTGGAAAGGTGAAGTCAGTGTTCTGAATCTATTTACATTCCATTCTTTTGCACTAGTTAATTCTATCAGCATTTGAACTCATTGTTTATTTGTGATTTCTTATTGTTATTTAAGGGTTTATTTGTACTTTAATAAATAATTTAAGTGTTCCAATATGTTTTTGTGAATTGATAAGCGTCAACAAAAATTTCATTGCTAAATTAGTAAAAAAAAAAATTTTTTAATTATTATTATTAGATTAGTCGACTAATCGTAAAAATAGTCGGCTGACTAATCGGGAGAAAATTAGTCATTTGGGACAGCCCTAATTCAATGGATGACGATCTTGGCGAAAAGTATTGCCGAAGCAGCCCAATTTAGAATTCCCCTCAACAATGATGGGAAAAAAGCGCTCATTGTCAACTTATTATTATAAATTTTCTTGTAAGTTAATTTTATTGCTGACACTGCGTTTCGGGGTCATCAACATGTTGTGCCCCCCCGCCCCAAAAGTCAAACTCCGCCTCTGCCTAAAATGAACAGCAAGTGACCTCTAAATGCCCTGAAAATCGGACAGAATGACTGTATTTCAAATGCCTGATTTCAAATGAACGAACGTTCCCAGTCTAAATGGATTGGGTGTCGAGTACCGCCGATGCAGCCTTCGAGTTAACTGAGACACTATTATGGTGGAAGATTTTGGTAGCAACTTGTTGGTTCCTTTTAATTTAATTTAATTTTTTTTTGAAATTGACACCTTTTTAAAACGATATCCCGATTCTTGGCAGGAGCATATCGATAACCAAGTACAAAGCGAACTGATACAAAGTATCACGCTATATCACAATTTCGATATTTTGTCACACCCCTAGTTTCTAAGTAGAATTTCTAACTTTTAAATGGCATCTTTAAGTTGACGAAGGTGGAAAACGAGTTTGCTTTTGGTCACAGAGAAAGTGAATGGGATTTGAATGGAAGCATCATTTGCACAATCACACAAATCTGTGTAGTGGCAGCAGACTGAGTGATACAATAATAACATGGTTGAGTTTATTTAAACACTCAATCCTTTTGTCAACACTTTGGCCTTGGCGGAGGTCTGCGCTTTGTGTCTGCGACTTGCTTTCCGAGATATCTCTGTAAGTATAACCTGTGACCTTCACAATTCATGATGTGCTCATTGGAGCTCACATATGGAAAGATTCACCGCTGTCACTGATGGAGTTAAAACCTTTCTAAACGTTTTACACCAGAGTCTAAACTTTTTCACCAAGGCTAATGTCTTTCTTTTTTTTCCCCAACTAAATTGCCTCTAAATTGTACTTTATTTGTTCTGTCTTGAGTATACTTTAAACATGAAGTGGTGAACTTTTATTTTTTTCTTGCATGTTTGCTTGCCAAATTTAGCCACACACACACACACACACACACACACACACACACACACAAAAAAAGAGTCAAGATTAAGAAAGAAGCTCACCTACAATCAGTGTTGTTTTTGGCAGACCTTTTAATTTTTGTCTTAGATTTTTGGATGATAATACTTATAAGTCTTAGTCATATTGTAGTCATCTCAAAATGTGTTTTCATCTAGTTTTTGTTGACAAAAACTCGACTGATTTCGTCTAGTTTTAGTCGACGTTTACTAAAAATGTTTTCGTCTGTAAAATTAAAACATTTTATTCCAAAAGTAAATGAATAAAGGCTTCCAACTATTTCAAATGAATAGTTACGCAAGAAAATGTAACAAAGTAAATGTAACATATATATAGTAGGGCAAATAAGTATTTAGTCAACCACCAATTGTGAATGTTCTCCTACTTGAAAAGATTACATGGTCAACATGGGTAAACCTCAACCATGAGACGGAATGTGAAAAAACAAAATCACATTGTTTGATTTTTAAAGAATTTATTTCCAAATTAAAGTGGAAAATAGGTATTTGGTCACCTACAAACAAGCACGATTTCTGGCTGTCAAAGAGGTCTAACTTCTTGTAACGAGGCTCCACTCGTTACCTGTATTAATGGCACCTGTTTTAACTCATTATTGGTATAAAAGACACCTGTCCACAACCTCAGTCAGTCACACTCCAAACTCCACTATGGCCAAGACCAAAGAGCTGTCGAAGGACACCAGAGAAAAAAATTGTAGCCCTGCACCAGGCTGGGAAGACAATCTGTAATAGGTAAAATGCTTGACGTAAAGAAATCAACTGTGGGAGCAATTATTAGAAAATGGAAGACATACAAGACCACTGATAAGCTCCCTCGATCTGGGGCTCCATGCAAGATCTCACCCCGTGGCGTCAAGAACGGTGAGCAAAAATCCCAGAACCACACGGGGGGGCCTAGTGAATTACCTACAGAAAGCTGGGACCACAGTAACAAAGGCTACTATCAGTAACACAATGCGCCGCCAGGGACTCAAATCCTGCACTGCCAGACGTGTCCCCCTGCTGAAGAAAGTACACGTCCAGGCCGGTCTGCGGTTCGCTAGAGAGCATTTGAATGATCCAGAAGAGGACTGGGAGAATGTGTTATGGTCAGATGAAACCAAAATAGAACTTTTTGGTAGAAACACAGGTTCTCCTGTTTGGAGGAGAAAGAATACTGAATTGCATCCAAAGAACACCATACCCACTGTGAAGCATGGGGGTGGAAACATCACGCTTTTATGGCTGTTTTTCTGCAAATGGACCAGGACTACTGATCTGTGTAAAGGAAAGAATGAATAGGCCATGTATCGAGAGATTTTGAGTGAAAATCTCCTTCCATCAACAAGGGCATTGAAGATGAGACGTGGCTGGGTCTTTCAGCATGACAATGATCCCAAACATACAGCTAGGACAATAAAGGAGTGGCCTCGTAAGAAGCATTTCAAGGTCCTGGAGTGGCCTAGTCAGTCTCCAGATCTCAACCCCATAGAAAATCTGTGGAGGGAGTTGAAAGTCCGTGTTGCCCAACAACAGCCCCAAAACATAACTGCTCTAGAGGAGATCTGCATGGAGGAATGGACCAAAATACCAGCAACAGTGTGTGAAAAGCTTGTGAAGAGTTACAGAAAACGTTTGGCCTCTGTTATCGCCAACAAAGGGTACATAACAAAGTAATGAGATTAAGTTTTGGTATTGACCAAATACTTATTTTCCACCATGATTTGCCAATAAATTCTTTAAAAATCAAATAATGTGATTTTCAGTTGTTTTTTTTTCACATTCTGTCCCTCATGGTTGAGGTTTACCCATGTTGACAATTACAGGCCTCTCTAATATTTTCAAGTGAGAGAACTTGCACAATTAGTGGTTGACTAAATACTTATTTGCCCCACTGTATATGTAAATACATATCAAATGAAGAATGAGACTCAGGAGGACTGCTGGTATTACTGGTCTCATTCACCAACTGAAACAATACAGTTTTCTACTCTGATTTCAACATGTCAGTGTTTGACACCTGAGCTACTGGAAAGGCACTTCTTAAGTGATTAGTGCCATCTAGTGTTGAAGCTAAGAATTGCACCATAATGTAGGCTGAACCCAACCTTCTTGTAAAAACAATATTAAAATAATGATAATATTTTTTTAATAATTCCTAGTAGTTCGGATCCCATCTGTTTTAGACTAAAATCAATGACTATCGTTTTACCTCATATGAAATGTTGGTTTGATTTTGTCTCACCTTGGTGGTCGGTTCCAGTTTCAAGGCCTTCTTGAGCAGCTCCATGGCCTCTTTGTATTGACTCAAGTCTGACAAAATCTGAGAAAACAGAGCATCACGTTCAGGAGAACTCCATTTAAAACCCTTACAGCAGAGAATCCTGACTGAGGGGTCATTTCTAGAGTTGTCGGCCGACAAAAGAATTTTAAAACGATATTGGATTATATCGACATCGGTTTTTCATTATCGGTTTTAAGCAAATATACATGTTGCCGTCAAAGTGAATGTAGAAGCCTTCTCACTTTGTACAAGGGCTGGTCACAGCTTAGCACAGCAGTAATTTCCCGAATATAACGCGCACTTTTTTCCCCCCAAATCAACTTGTAAAATCATGGGGCGCATTACAAACGGGTACATGGATGGAGGCAGAAATATATATATATATATGTGTGTGTGTATATATATATAAACCGATTTTTTTTTATTGAAACGGCCACGTTGTGTTGAAGAAACGTATGTGGTGATCCGTTGCCGACCATTACGGTACGTGACGTCACCATTTTGTTTCAGTAATACTTCACTCTGATCGGCCGATTGATTTCATCTGTATTAAATTCTGCTTTTTTCACTCTTCATAAAGCACAGAATTTAGTTTCTTGAACTCATTTGAGTCAACGTTTATTGCAGCTCCGCAACTCGGACCAAAACAAACGTAACAACACAGACTTCCTGTGTGTGTCCGTCAACTATATCTGTCCCTCGGGAAACTCAAACCCAAATAACAATGGTTCCTATTAGGGTTTTTCCGATCATGTTTTTTTGCTCCCGATCCGATCCCGATCGTTTTAGTTTGAGTATCTACCGATCCGATTGCTTTTTTTTGCTCCCGATTTAATTCCAATAATTCCCGATAATTTTTCCCGATCATATACATTTTGGCAATGCATTAAGAAAAAAATGAATAAAACTCGGACGAATATATACATTCAACATACAGTACATAAGTACTGTATTTTTTTATTATGACAATAAATCCTCAAGATGGCATTTACATTATTAACATTCTTTCTGTGAGAGGGATCCGCGGATAGAAAGACTTGTGACTTTGTATATTATCAACATTCTTTTTGTGAGAGGTACCCATGGATAGAAAGACTTGTAACTTTGTATATTGTGACTAAATATTGCCATCTAGTGTATTTGTTGAGCTTTCAGTAAATGATACTGTAGTCATGCCCAAATGCATGATGGGAAGTGGAACCATGACTGCGCGTAGTGCTACCAATTGATATACATAACATAACATAAGATGTTAAGATAAAGATCAATTGCTACCTTGCTTCCCCACATTGCTTCCCATGATATTTATAATCGTAGGGAGAGGGATTGTAAGGCTTTAGCCATTTAAAAAAAGGCTCCAAAGGCTGCCAAAATTCACTCTACTCATTTTACGCTGCCTTTTATCTCTCTCGCCATTATAGATTGAGCGCGACAATGCGTGAGTGGGTTGTGCAGCGCATGCATTAATTGCGTTAAATATTTTAACGTGATACATTTTTTTAAAAATTAATTACCGCCGTTATTAGGATAAATTTGATAACTCTGGAAGAGTGAAACATATTATGTCTGTAACGTTAAATACAATTAGAAAATGATTTAATTAAAAAAAAAAAAAAAATTAAAAAAGGCATGGCCGATATTTTTTTGCCGATTCCGATACTTTGAAAACGACGTGATCGGACCCAATCGATCGGGATGCCGATCGAGCGATCCTATTGTTACTGTCGTGTCGACAGCGATGGGCTCTCTCGGGTTTCCGACTTACGTTCTCACTTTCATTTTACCGTATCAATCCATGGAAGAAACATGTATTCATCATGATGAAACGAGCAAGTTATACAGCAGCCTTTAAAAGAAAAGTCACATCTGTTTTGTTTTCTCCTAGATTCTGGTAAGTTGGAGAAGTTGTCAAATCATATTATTACCGTAAATATTGTCAGTTTATGGTAATGTTTTGAACTACCAATATGCTATGCTTGTGCTGTGTTTCACCATTCAGTAAAATGACATTTCTGTATCTGTAAACGAGCTCTGTTTTCTTGTATTCTTCTATTTATTGGTGCTAAAATTAGGGTGCGCGTTATAAACGGGTACAATTAGGCTCGAGCGTATGACGTGGCACTCGCGAGGTTTCCGCCGCTATCGCCATTATGGAAGCGGTAAACATAAACAGTGAGGCATTTCAACACAGGTCGCTCTTTAAAAACGGTTGGAAATTATTGTGCAGTAAAGAATTGCAACAACCGATCGAATAGAAAGGAGAATGTACAGCTCGAAGGAACACCATTGAGTTTCTTCCGGATCCCTACATGGAGAAAAGGCGAGGGAAAGGTCATATCTGAACTTACCAAACGTCGAAGAATGGCATGGGTGGCCTCGATCAGAAGGAAGGGCATAACGTTTGATTCTCCAGTTACACACAGTTTGCTCAATGCACTTCCACTCCGGTAAGTTAATTTCGTTTGTTTACGCAAATTTCGGTAACTTTATGCCCTAAGTCGGCCTGTTGTTAGCTATAGCTACAGCTAAACAACTAGCATGCATACATGTGCATTGTCTTCATAAGACATAATTCCTGTCGTTGCTAAATGAAAAAGCTGTAATATTTTGACGTGAGGAGAGTGGCAAAGAATTCGTACACAGACTACATTTTCTGCAACAAAAAATGTGTACATCCGTGGTCACATTCTAATGTAAACACACATTGCCTACCTTTGCTAGAAAGATGGTGTTGCCGTTTGCTATGGTCATAATGTGCAGATCCTGCACCCATCCGCAGCAAAACTGTTCGTAGCTTTGTAGCGATTTGTAGTTTCGGAATTGCTGATGAGTATAATAACTTACACCAAACACTAAATACAACACGATGTCAGTTTCGTGTAGTGGTGGAAGCTTGTCGACATCTTTATTCCATTTGTGTTCGGCTTGCTCGTAAGGGTCAACATTGTTCACATCCTTAAAATTGCTCACATATCTGTCCTTCGCCGTGGTAACAAGTTTGTCTCTGTATCGAACTGGCAAGTTTTCCTTACTTTTTTCCATCTTTGGCACTCGTAAATGAATTGTATTTGCCGTTAAGTTTAAATGTCCCGTGATGCAGACGTGCTTCCGAAATGGCTGGGTTGTCGCAAATCTCGCATGATCCCGTGCTGCTGTGACGTAAATGCTCGAGCCTAATAATTTCACCTAGATTTTACAAGTAAATTTGGGGTGCGCATTATACACGGGTGCGCCTTATATTCAGGGAAATTACAGTACTCCACCTTTCCTGCCCTATAGAGAGACTTGACATTGTTGGGGTCGAGGGCCAGGACGTCACGGCTAGTGTGCAGCGCCTCGTTGTACTTCTCCAGTTTGAGCTGAGCAGTGGCCAGGTTGTTCAAACACTTCACCCTGTAGTCGTGCACTTCCTGCTCTTCCTCCTTGGCGCCACAGTCACCAGCATCTGAAGACGTTTCAGACACAGAACAGAGCAGGGTTGAGTAAGTCACCGTCGCGCAATGGAGACGTCCCTGCGGGTGTCATTATAGGGGCAGCTCCTTCTCTAACTGGTGCAGTGCTTTGCCACTTTGCTGTAGTTTTATCATTAAAGTTCAACCGACTGTGCGAGTACTGCAGTGACCCCGGTAATGAGATGTTGTTAGCGGGCCTAACAGCTCAATAGTTAATACTCAGTTATTTATGAGAGATATCAGTATGTCAATCACAACAGTTTAATTTTGGTAGAACGAAATTTGCAGTTGCAAAAACTGGCCATCATTGATGTGATTAGAAGTCCAATCCATTTTGAGTGGTTCATTCGCTCATCCCAGTCAAAAGGGATTGGACGTCTAGTAACGTCAAAGGCACTGAAACAGTTACGGTGCACGTGACTGCTTTCCATGTATGTGATACGTGTTCACTTCTGGTGTCTTCTCATCTGCGTTAATGATGTGATCTTTATGCCCTCGATAGCAAACCCGTCAATGAGTTCATGCGCTCGCTCCCTGCACATCATTAACCAATTACCAGGCAGTTCAAGCATCGGTCGACGCTCACGTATTTCTCAGAGGCCTTCCCTAGCGACGATTAGTGACATTAAGAATAATACAGCAGTTGATTATGCAGAAACAATTAGGCACAATTACCACAGCACTCGATTTTTATGTCGTGGCTGTCAAATTTGATATGGGATTCATAATGCGGCTGGTTGGTTCAATCCACTTTGTACTATTTGGTGACTTTCAACCATGGTTAATCAGCTCGATAAACCTCTCCTTGAAATGTGTTTTTGGAATTCCGGATTAGAGATGTCCCGATCCGATATTCGGATCGGCTCGGACGCCGATATGGGCAAAAAAATGTGCATCGGTATCAGATCGGCCAACATGGATCCAGACTTCCGATCCAGTTTTTTAAAAAGTCCGGTCCGGGTTTTCCAGTGCACCGATTTACATAATCCATTCCAGTTTTTGCTTCGGTTTCCCCAAAATCCGGTTCGCATTTTACGGCACACCTTCTACACACTATATTTACATTACCGCCTCCCAATTTACCGAGAGACTTTATCCTTAAAAATGTCAGCTGTGTGGGAGCATTTCACCTTAAAGGACGACAAAGACGAAGAGGCAGAGTGCAACATATGCCACAATAAAGTCAGGCGTAGTGGTAAAGCTGTAAGAAGTTTTAATACAACCAACCTAATCAAGCATTTTGCGAAATACCACCACGAACAATATGAGGAGTATGTTAAGAAAACCGAAGACAAAAAGAAAGGTCCTACGCAACTAACACTGGCAGAAACTTTTGCTATGCGTGACAAACTGGCATTCGACAGTCCCAAAGCCCAGGGAATAACAAGAGTCATTGCCGAAGAATTAATTCTGGATGACGAGCCATTATCTCTCGTGAGTAAAGACGCACCATCCAACACTTGGAACCACGGTACAACACGCCCAGCCGTCATTACATCCTTGAGCGATTCGGCCGTGGAAGATTCGAGAATGATTCACAAACATCCAAATTCCGATTATTGGAATATGTCTAGTAAAGCAGAACTAATACACAGCGTGGTCTTCGGGACGCAATGAGAAACTGACTGCATTGCGTCCCCAAAGTAAACATATTGCCAATGCTCAACTCATGGCTTTAGCTCAACTCATGCCGCTGGAAAAAAAACACAAAAATACCTGACTGCTGCTGACAGCCGCTACAAACTACGTCAACGTCGTTTTACTGTAGATAATAGATATCATATGTATATAGAACTAGATGCAAAACGACAGACTCGACTGCGTTAGCAACATTGAAGTATTGAAAACCAGATGCGTTAGTAAACAGCCGCCATCTTAAAGCAGAAGACTTCCCTAGTAGGATGTTGTGAACCTTCAAGCGAACCTAATTAACTTTTTATCTAAAATATTCCTAAATCGGCAAAATCTTGACTTGAATCTATCTTCAAAACAGTTTTAAAACTTTCACATGTCGAAAGTACACAGAAGGGAAATTATGGAATAACGGGAGCAATTTTAACAACTTTAACAGTTGATTCGCAAAATTAAATGAATTGAATGTAGTTTAAAGCTGCTGATACAGAATAGGGACTTTAGTATTTTATTTACTGTTTTAAAATGTTAACTTGATACTGAAATAGTAGTTTATTTAAACCTGAGAGGCTTTTTATACATTTTTTGTAACTAATGCACGAAACATTAAAAGCATCTAATAGCTTGGGGGATTTGTGGGATTTTCCACAGAGGTTGTTGGTGTGTTTTGCTTTTTTAAGACAGTTTACAATATTATTTGCGCGTTTTACTGACTGACTATGCCATTTCTGTTTGTTATTTATAATGTTTGGTGTTTGTCACTGAATAAACAGGTCAGTTTCTTGTTACCAACCGTTGTGTGTTATTCAAACTCACCTAATTCAGCTGGCTAGTTGTTATCAAGAGTACTAAAACCTTTTTCAACATGAGTCTGACAACTAAGTAAGGAGGCTAAATAACTTTAAACTTTAACACATGCTCAGATAGGTCGGT
Source organism: Corythoichthys intestinalis (assembly GCF_030265065.1). Lineage (NCBI taxonomy): Eukaryota > Metazoa > Chordata > Actinopteri > Syngnathiformes > Syngnathidae > Corythoichthys > Corythoichthys intestinalis. The sequence goes on along the minus strand of NC_080399.1, from coordinate 10,753,103 downwards.
ATCGGCCAGTATCGGTATCGGATCGGAAGTGCAAAAACCTGGATCGGGACATCCCTATTCCGGATGTCTGAAAATGTAGTTAAACACAAATTAAATGTACAAGTGTAGACTTCATGTACTTTTGGCCTGCCCTGTAAAGCAGTGGTCCCCAATCTTTTTTGCACCACGGACCGGTGTGATGTGGGCCTTTTTTTCACGGACCGGCAATGTGTGGCAGAAAATTACATTCCCGTGATTTTCGGACTACAAGTCGCTCCTGAGTATAAGTCGATCCAGCCATAAAATGCCCAACGAAGAGAAAAAAAAGATATACAAGTCGCACCGGAGTATAAGTCGAATTTTGGGGGGAAATTTACTTGATAAAATCCAACACATAGAACAGACATGTCATCTTGAAAGGCAATTTAATATAAAAATACAATAGAGAACAACATGCTAAATAAATGTACAGTGTACAGTGCATGAACAACGAAATGTGAATATACTGTCCTACGCTACGGCCTGTCCTGGCTATACAGCGAACTCGCAAAAGACAATGCTGGACGTCCGTATAATTTGCTGAATCAATTTGGTCCTCGATAGAAAACAGGTTCGCATCAACGTAAATAAATGATAATTTGGTACTATTAGTAATAAGTAACAGGTTAGCATGCGTTCGCTATCATTAGCACATCGTTCAAACAACCACACAACTGGCTCTAAGTGTCCGATCGCGGGTGGAAAACACACAACAACAACAGAAAAGATGATACACGCAGGCGTTGCCTCTGTAGAGATTATTTAAAAGCATAAACAATGCTAAGATATCTAGCTAACTCGCCCACTCACTCAGAGCTACCGGTTCCGTGGGTTCCGATTCCATGGAATTGTTTGGCAGCTTATCTAACGATTCCCTTATAGATTCCAACCAGCACAATTTACGTTTCGTAATTTACATACAGTATGTTACACACATCCGATTCGGCACGCAAGACTTCATGATTATTCAAAGAGAAACTACTTATCAAGTATAATCGTCGCTGACTGAGTTTGCATTGATTTTCACAGGCCAGGTCATTACTTATGAGCCTATTTAAAGAAATGGTGATTTTTCAGAATAGAATCCAAGATGGCTGCCATCGGTCTGAAATCCCTAGCATACGCTAGTTTTGTTATCCACATTGTGGGTTAGCATTTAGCTAGAAAACAGCTGTTCATTAGACAACGTTAACGTGTTTTTGTTGAATACAAACTATATAATTCTTTGTTTTATGATTCATTTTAAATTGAACTTTAACTTAGATGAGGAATTGTTTATCATCTGCTGCTTCTTATGGTTTGTTGCCACTTAGCTAGCACTCATACCCTTAAGTTATACAGTGCAACTGCTAAACAGCAGCTTTCTTGAACAAGTTGGTTCACCTCTAAAACTAACTTCACCTGAATTCCAATTTCCATTACCTCTGCCACAAGTGGTAAGGACATCCAGAGCCATACAGTAGGCTCGCGCGGCCATGCTATACTCCTCTCTCTGGAAATGGAAGTTCCCTCGCTCTCGCTTCTGGTTTCCGATGCGGATGCGATCCGATACTGGCATATTCAGTGGATCTGGTTTATCTGTGATGTCCAGCAGCTGCAGCTGGTAGAGCAGAGGAGCCCATGCGGGGATGTCAGGCTCTCTGGAAAACACACAAGCATCGAAATCAATATTGTAACAGAAGGCCAAGTGTTTAACCATTGAGGTAACTGCCCTCTGGTCAAGACAGCTTATTTAAGAAAAAAAAAAAAAAATCAATGAGTGAGTTTGTCTGGATCAATAGATGCACTGGATCAATAGATGCACTAAGCTAGTTAACTTCCTCAACGACACGCTGGCTTGGGGCTGATGCTTGACTGTTAGTGTAACTTCTTATTGGCTGATTGTTATATAAGCAATGATGCACACACAACACCGAACTCGAAAGTATTACGAAGCTCAAAAGCCTTAGCGAAGTGGGAGGATCCCCTTTTAGAGCTCAGCTGACCATGGCTTTATGGTTACTTTAGCATCTATTATATGATCTTTGTTATTAGGGTTCCTTCTGAGTTGGCTGTACAATGTGCAAACATAAGTAAAATAGAGAATTGAGCTAAATTCTCATTTTTGTTCCAAATAAATGCTTTTTTTTTTCCAATCAGACTTCAGCTTCTCTGTGTTTTCATGTTCACCTTATCTATTAGAATCAATATTATGACCCAAATAAATTAACTACATTAGGATTAGAATGTTTCTTTTACCAATCAGATTTTCAAATTAGGATTTGTCTGTCCTCTGATTGGTTGCCAGAGCAAAACTTGTTACAGCCCAACTAGATTAGCAAAACATGTCCGTAGCAATTTGCACATATTAATCCTTTAAGGGACAATGGACAGCTATTTAAAGTGGACACTTAAGAAAATTAAGCCTTTATAGGGCAAGTGGCTATTTTTCAATAGTAATATTTTTTAATATTAGCAATTATATATATAGTATATATTAGAAATATCATATATACAGTGCCTTGCAAAAGTATTCGGCCCCCTTGAACCTTGCAACCTTTCGCCACATTTCAGGCTTCAAACATTAAGATATAAAATTTTAATTTTTTGTCAAGAATCAGCAACAAGTGGGACACAATCGTGAAGTGGAACAAAATTTATTGGATAATTTAAACTTTTTTAACAAATAAAAAACTGAAAAGTGGGGCGTGCAATATTATTCGGCCCCCTTGTGTTAATACTTTGTAGCGCCACCTTTTGCTCCAATTACAGCTGCAAGTCGCTTGGGGTATGTTTCTATCAGTTTTGCACATCGAGAGACTGACATTCTTGCCCATTCTCCCTTGCAAAACAGCTCGAGCTCAGTGAGGTTGGATGGAGAGTGTTTGTGAACAGCAGTCTTCAGCTCTTTCCACAGATTCTCGATTCGATTCTAACACCTGGATACGTTTATTTTTTAACCATTCCATTGTAGATTTGGCTTTATGTTTTGGATCATTGTCCTGTTGGAAGATAAATCTCCGTCCCAGTCTCAGGTCTTGTGCAGATACCAACATCTTTTCTTCCAGAATGTTCCTGTATTTGGCTGCATCCATCTTCCCGTCAATTTTAACCATCTTCCCTGTCCCTGCTGAAGAAAAGCAGGCCCAAACCATGATGCTGCCACCACCATGTTTGACAGTGGGGATGGTGTGTTCAAGGTGATGAGCTGTGTTGCTTTTACGCCAAACATATCGTTTTGCATTGTGGCCAAAAAGTTCAATTTTGGTTTCATCTGACCAGAGCACCTTCTTCCACATGTTTGGTGTGTCTCCCAGGTGGCTTGTGGCAAACTTTAAACGAGACTTTTTATGGATATCTTTGAGAAATGGCTTTCTTCTTGCCACTCTTCCATAAAGGCCAGATTTGTGCAGTGTACGACTGATTGTTGTCCTATGGACAGACTCTCCCACCTCAGCTGTAGATCTCTGCAGTTCATCCAGAGTGATCATGGGCCTCTTGGCTGCATCTCTGATCAGTTTTCTCCTTGTTTGAGAAGAAAGTTTGGAAGGACGGTCTTGGTAGATTTGCAGTGGTCTGATGCTCCTTCCATTTCAATATGATGGTTATCGATTAATTGTTGGCCTCTAGTTATAGTACAGTATGACAATAACAATTCATATAATTTTGTACTGAGGAAAAAAAATATCATTGTTAAAAAAAAAATAAATAAATAAAAATAAAACATCGTAAGCAGTTACGCACTATGTTACTCATTACTTGAGTATGCTTTTCACCAAATACTTTTTTACTTATATTCGAGTACATTTTTTGGATGACTACTTTTACTTGAGTAATATTATTTTGAAGTAACACTACTCTTACTTGAGTAAGGTTTTTGGCTACCCTACCCACCTCTGTTTATAATACCAAAGTATTTCAGGAAGTTCAACGGTAACAAAGGATTCTGGATGATCGTCAACACAAAGTACACGATTCTGATTCTATGCATACAAAACCTTCTCCATAAAGGTGCCAATTTTCCATTATGACTAAATGGTTACAACCTCGTAAATATTAGGTGTGGTGCTCATGAAAGAAAAGGTGTTCAGAGTATCTATTAGAAGCTTTGCCAAACAGTTCACGCCTTTTAAAAGCTGGTCTGAACCGACCACATTTTGAAACTGCTGCAAGGCGTAATGCGGCTTCATCTTACCCTCAAGTCTCCCTGGAGGAAAGTCAATTTGCTTTTCACTCGTTTGACTCTCGTGACCACGCGGTACACAAAGCTGCCTCACAGGCTGCCTAGACAGTGGCTGATGAGCACTTATAAATTGTGGAAGTTAAGTCAGGTCATGCCTCTTGTAATAGCGATTCTGCCTGGGAAAATTCTTCATTTCCCTCATGTAAAAATATCTATGTACAGTCATAACAAATCAAGACTTGTGTATGGGCGGAGCTGAGTGGATGAATTGTTGCTTTAGCGTTACAATGGTAATGGAATGTGCAACCAGAGGTTGGTAGAGTAGACAAAGATTTCACTCGTGTAAAAGCTAAAATAAAGAAACATTTAATACCGTATTGGGTTAATAAGTAACACTATTATTTGACAGCAGCGTAATAAGACTGCCGTAACACCATCATAATTATGACATGACACAACACTATCATGGGCAGTAATATATGGTGTAAAACACTCAGGTGACTTAAAGTTCTGCTCTGAGTGATACATCATTGGAAAGCTTAAAATCTCAATTTTCTGGGGGAAGAAAAATTTTGAACAGGAGGGCATTTTAAAAAAAAATGTTTTTTAAACAGCAAAACCCTATTTGGAGGTGAGATCACGCGTCAGCAGAATTACAGACACTATGACTTTAACAAGATATTATCGCGTACTTAACTTGTTTCGATCCAAAAACTCCATGTATCACAGTGTCAAGACACAGCTGTGAATGGCGACAGCTGGATTTTGGGGGGATTTTATGGGTGAAACATGGAAATGTAACAAGGGTCGCGATGCAAAAATCGCAGACATCAAGGAGTGGGTCGAGAGTTTCTTTTTCATATACAGTGGGGCAAATAAGTATTTAGTCAACCACTAATTGTGCAAGTTCTCCCACTTGTAAATATTAGAGAGGCCTGTAATTGTCAACATGGGTAAACCTCAACCATGAGAGACAGAATGTGGAAAAAAAAAAACTGAAAATCACGTAGTTGTCACGTATTAATGTTTCTGCCATTAATGTTTCATCTTCTTGCATGTGTAATATTTCAGCTAGTAATGTTTCATCATATTGCTTCACACTCATGCATCACAAAGCCCTTTATTATGTCATAAAGAATAACTGAGAACACTATATAAACCTAAACATCCAGTGTCAGGTCGTCAGCGATCCAACATAGATCTGCATGTCAACTTGTCATTATCGCTTGACCTGATAGTTTTCCCTTGCCTGTCAACATCAATAAAATCCTGTGTCTGCGATACGCAACTGGGTCCTCCGTCTCGTACATGACAGTAGTTTGATTTTTAAAGAATTTATTTGCAAATCATGGTGGAAAATAAGTATTTGGTCAATACCAAAAGTTCATCTCAATACTTTGTTATATACCCTTTGTTGGCAATAACGGAGGCCAAACGTTTTCTATAACTCTTCACAACCTTTTACACACTGTTGCTTGTATTTTGGCCCATTCCTCCATGCAGATCTCCTCTAGAGCAGTGATGTTTTTGGCTGTCGTTGGGCAACACGGACTTTCAACTTCCTCCATAGATTTTCTATGGGGTTGAGATCTGGAGACTGGCTAGGCCACTCCAGGACCTTGAAATGCTTCATACAAAGCCACTCCTTTGTTGCGCTGGCTGTGTTTTTGGAATCATTGTCATGCTGAAAGACCCAGCCACGTCTCATCTTCAATGCCCTTGCTGATGGAAGGAGATTTTCATTCAAAATCTCTCGATACATGGCCCCATTCATTCTTTCCTTTACACAGATCAGTCGTCCTGGTCCCTTTGCAGAAATACAGCCCCAAAGCATGATGTTTCCACCGCCATGCTTCACAGTGGGTATGGTGCAATTCAGTATTCTTTTGCCTCAAAACACGAGAACCTGTGTTTCTACCAAAAAGTTCTATTTTGGTTTCATCTGACCATAACACATTCTCCCAGTCCTCTTCTGGATCATCCAAATGCTCTCTAGCAAACCGCAGACGGGCCTGGACGTGTACTGGTGTCAACAGGGGGACACGTCTGGCAGTGCAGGATTTGGCGGCGCATTGTGTTACTGATAGTAGCCTTTGTTACTGTGGTCCCAGCACTCTGTAGGTCATTCACTAGGTCCCCCGTGTGGTTCTGGGATTTTTGCTCACCGTTCTTCTTATCATTTTGATGCCACGGGGTGAGGAGGGAGTTGAAAGTCCGTGTTGCCCAAGCACAGCCCCAAAACATCACTGCTCTAGAGGAGATCTGCATGGAGGAATGGGCCAAAATACCAGCAACAGTGTGTGAAAAGCTTGTGAAGAGTTACAGAAAACATTTGGCCTCCGTTATTGCCAACAAAGGGTACATAACAAAGTACTGAGATGAACTTTTGGTATTGACCAAATACTTATTTTCCATCATGATTTACGAATAAATTTTTCAAAAATCAAACAATGTGATTTTCTGTTTTTTTTCCCCACATTCTGTCTCTCATGGTTGAGGTTTACCCATGTTGACAATTACAGGCCTCTCTAATATTTACAAGTGGGAGAACTTGCACAATTAGTGGTTGACTAAATACTTATTTGCCCCACTGTATTCACCCTTTTAAACATTTTTAATTTTTTTCAATTTTTCTTTGTTCGGATCGATTATTTATCATTTAACATATCGGAGAAACTGCGACTGTAACAAAAAAAAAAAAATACACTTAAGCGATAGTTATGAGGTAGATGTCCGTGACTTTTTTACAGACGCCATTTTTTTCATTGTGACATAATTTATTTAAAAGTTTAAAATATGCGAGTGAATAATTTTTTAAAGTCTTTTTTTTTTTTTTTTAAACGAAATATTAGACATCAATTAATGATTTTAAGCTAAAATGACAGACATTTTGAATAATAAATATAATTAATTACCTTCGTTTTATGGCTGGGTTGAAACAAAAGCGGTTGCGCGACGTCTGTAAACGGGGGTTTCCAGGGTAAAATTGACAAATTAAAAATAGTTCCAGGGCTTAATGCGCCATGAATCTGCTATGGCAGCATATAGACATTGTTCTATCAAACACAACAGTTCTTTTGGCTTAAAATATAGCAGTGTCTTTTAAAGAGGAGTGCAAGAGCAGAAACTGCTTTTTCAGTCTTGTCTGTGTTTTCCGCCATATGACAGATGTCATTATGTGTCATCCGGCAAATTATGCCACTAACTTCATTTCTGTTCAGCTCGGATCTTATACATCCATTCAAAAGTGAGATAATTTGCCGGATGACACAACATGATATCTGTCATAAGCACTTATTTATGCTCATGGCAGTTTCATGACATAATTATGATGGTCTTATAACAGCCTTATGGCACCACTATCAAATAAAGTGTTATCAAATACCACAACTAGCAATTAATGAAACAACTGGAACATTAACTGAAGAAATAATTAGCACAGAACGTGTATTTTGACTGTTATAAACATCTGTAGCGCTGCATTGCATGCTAGGAGGCATGTTGGACGACAACAGTGTGGACAGCAGGTAGCAGCAGAGGTTGACTGTCTCCCTAAAGGGAGCAGTGATGGCCACATGAAGCTTTGCAGCCAATTGGTTGAACGCTTCATAGTGGTTCATTTGGTCTAATGACAGTCTTATAATACGGCTTTCAAATAAAGTAGAGTGCGGTTAATATCTATTGGTGTAAATATCCCATAATACAGAGAGGACGGCTGTGGCTTATCGTCAGGTGCGCCTTATAGTCCGAAAATTATGGTATATTTCTAATACATTTTTTATTTGAGTTATTCCTAAAAATAGATACAAAAAAAAAAAAAGCTAGCTGCAGGGATTTGCATTGTAATACACGGGCGCTTATATATCCAATACAAAAACTCCAACACACACACTATAGGTGAAACAGAACACTGTCTTTGTAGTAGCCTAGTAGTAGTACGTAAGCTATCCAGCATATATGGTATATATGCGTTTGTACTGCCATTATCCACGTCTTGTATGGAGAACATTACAAATTTAGACCGAAACTAGGGCTGCCAAACAATTACAATTTTTCATCGAGTTAATTACAGCTTAAAAATTAATTAATCGTAATTAATCGCAATTCAAACCATCTATAAAATATGCCATATTTTTCTGTAAATTATTGTTGGAATGAAAAGATAAGACACAAGACGGATATATACATTCAACATACAGTACATAAGTACTGTATTTGTTTATTATAACAATAAATCAACAAGATGGCATTAACATTATTAATATTCTCTTAAAGCGATCCATGGATAGAAAAACTTGTAGTTCTTAAAAGATAAATGTTAGTACAAGTTATAAAAATTTTATATTAAAAACCCTCTTAATGTTTTCGTTTTATTAAAATTTGTAAAATTTTCAATCAAAAAATAAACTAGTAGCTCGCCATTGTTGATGTCATTACACCATGCTCACTCCCCAAACCCATAAAATCATTTGGACCCAAGCGCCAGCAGAGGGCGCCAAACAACAAGTAACAAGCAGACATTACACTGCTCTCATTTTAAACTGAGCGGGGCATGTGCGTTAAGTGCGTCAAATATTTGAACGTGATTAATTAGAAAAATTAATTACTGCCCGTTAACGCGATAATTTTGACAGCCCTAACCGAAACAGTTGCTTTTAGATAGTAAAAACTAAAAAAAGTTCCTCAGCGCCCCTGAGCACAAATGAATTACATAATTTATCTATAAAATTGCATCTGATGGAAAGCAAATTTCCCAGAGGTCAAATGTTAATATTGTAACATGTCATTGACTGCGATAGAGGTCCAATTCATTGAAACCAGAAGGACTGGTTGTGACCAATGTTCATTCGCCCCTCCAGTCAAAATGGATTGGCCGTCTCGCGCCTCAATGGCAGCCAATGATTTAAATGAGTAAAAAAAAAAAGGGGAAAAAATCATAATGAGTGCATGAAAGGGTTAATACCTGAAAACGGAATACTCAGAAAAACAAACTAATCGTGAATGATCAAATGTAGGCAGACCCTTTTTAATTCGGATTAAGTCTCACATGACCTGGCACCGGTGTCTATCACCCTCACGAAATGGGCCTCATGAATCAGATCCTCCTCCAACATCACATGCCGACGTTGTCCTAAGAATCAAGCAATGTTGGCCAATTAAAAAAAAGGACAATTTGTGCAGTCCGCTGATGTTCCTTATCATTCTTGTTTCGCTTATCGTCTTGTTACACAATACCGTGAAGGCTGTACTATTATGTAATACTGTACAAGCAGTGACAATAAAACATGCCTAACCTGGCGAGAGGGACTTTTTATTGACATTTTTAATACTGGAAGCATAAACTGAACTTGTTCTTCAACTCAGTGAAATCTGCCTTAAGAGTATTTTGAAGAATTATTTGTAAAATTCGAAAACAATTCCTGAAAATAACATACAAATAATTTATGTATGCAGAATTATTTGAAATAATACTTTAGACCCAAGCAAAAATATAATATAGTATTTGTAGCAAAAAAAACTGTTTTGAGTACCGTAATTTTCGGACTATAAGCCGCTACTTTTCCCCTTCATTTTGATACCTGTGGCTTATAGTCCAGTGCGGCTTATTTGTTGATTTTTTTAGGTAACACTTTATTTTACAGCAGCGTCATAAGACTGTCATAAGATCATCAAAATTATGTCATGACACTATCCTGGACATTACTGAATGCTTATGTCATTAAGTGTCATTTGGCAAATTATGTCACTAACTCAAATTTTTGTCCATCTTGGATCTTTTGCATCCATTCAAAAGTGAGATAATTTTCCGGATAACACTGAATGACATCTGTTATAAGCATTCATGAATGCTCAGGACAGAGACATGTCATAATTATGATTGTGTAATGACAGTCTTATGGCACCACTGTCAAATAAAGTGTTAGCAAATACCATAACTAGCAATTCATTAAACAATTGGAACAGTAACTGAAGAAATATTTAGCACAGAACATGATTTTTGATTGTTATTTACAACTGTAGCGCTGCAATGCATGCTAAGAGGCATGTTGGATGACAACAGTCAACAGCAGGTGGCAGCAGAGGTTGACTGTCTCCCCCAAGGAAGCAGTGATGGCCAAATGAAGCTTCTTGAAGCAATAAAGCTTTGCAGTAATTGGTTCAAAGTTTAATGATGATTCATTTGGTCTTATGACAATTGGTCATATGATGCCGCTGTCAAATAAGGTTGTACCGGTTAATATCTTTTGGTGTAAATATCCCATGATACAGTGAGGACAGCTGCGGCTTATAGTCCAGTGCGGCTTATCTATGAACAAATGCCATTTTCGTGCCAAATTTGGTGGGCTGCGGCTTATAGTCAGGTGCGCCTTATAGTGCGAAAATTACTAAATTAGGGGAGTCAAAATTGATCTTTTAGCAAGAAAATATCAATGCACATGATTTGGATCTACAGTACAGTATGTGCCACACAAAACGATGTGACAAGCACGAACTGAACCCCTGGCCTTGAGTTTGACACCTTTGGTTTAGTTAAGACGCAATCAATGAAATGGCAGCTTAGGGCAGCCACAACAAATAAGACATTTCCAACTCTAAAAAAAACACAACTGTCAAGCTGTTGGGTGTAATACGAGAATGCAGCAGAGTGACAGCTCTACATGGTTAGGAGTGTGATTCGTGGCACAGCCACACTCCTGGCTGCTACTAAGACTAGTGTTAAGTTAATTGGGCTTAATTAATTGAAACGTGATTCAAATGCTGGCTTCTTATGATCATAAAAATGTTATAATCGGGGTGAAAGTGGGCCAGAACGGACAGGAACGCAGTTCCTGTTTAAGATTCAGGGCCAGAACGCAGTTCCGGTATAAGATTCAGGGCCGTAATGCTGTTCCGGAATAAGATTCAGGGCCGGAATGATGTCCTGGTACACGGTGCTTTGATTCCGAAAATATGACGGCAACTGTCAAAACGCTATGTAAAAAAAAAAAATTTAAAAATGCTAAGCTGCCACACATGCATTTAAGCTCCTAGAAGAAAATCTACCAACATTAGATTTACATAGACAAGTGTTAACAACAAGCATAATAAAGTGCTTGTTTAGCGTAATCCGTTTCCACCAATATTTATTATTGATTTTATTCCACGGACGGCATGGAGGTTTCCCCAGCTGCTGCAGTTATCTGAGTCTGACGATGATGAGTGACGTCAATGTGCAAATGCACGCAGCAAAGCAAAACGCCTGGACTCTTTTATCCATTCAATTGGCAGACATACTGACATGTGATCAGCAGAGATGGTTAGCTCTGATTGGTTCAAATGTGCATGTTTTCTGGAACAGAAAAAAAAAAAGGTTGTTGAATTGATGCGACAAAAAAAGGGCAATGCAACATTAAATGGATCAAATCTTTAAGCGCAACAAAAGAGTTGAGGAGGTTTATTTATCATATCTAGTTTTATTTACTCTGATGGGGAGGTTCAGAACAGCTTAGCTGTCAATGTGCACTTTGGACTTATATTTCTTCATTTATGTTGGGCTACTTATTCATTTCATTATGATATAAAAAAGTCAATGTTTGCACGATCTTCAAAATATATTCCATTTCACTGTGCATAATATAAGTTATTTGTATTTATTTTTCTGAATGTATGTTACTTATATCTTTTTTTAAAATCTTTTTTATTATTTAAAAAAAAAAGTAAATATTTACATTAACTTCAATTTTAAAATTTATCCTATGTTCTTAAGAAGCTTAAATTGAGATTTGGCATTTAGTATGTGAGGAAATGAGGGAAAATAAAAATTAGGATATGGAGGTTGTTTGGGGTTATTGCTGTTTTTGTTAATTTATTGTTATTTTGCAAATCCTTAAAAAAAATACAATTTTGAATGAAAATCAGTATTTGTATGTGTGATAGAAATAACTATGCTAAAACAGTTTTCTTTGCATTTCAGTAGTTTAAGATGTTTACCCCCCCGCCCCCCCAATAAATAAATAAACAAAAATTCTGGCTCCGTGGCGACCTTCACGTCAGGGAGTTCCGGCAAGAAATTCTAACCACTTTCACCCCTGGTTAGAATTGACGAAGAATGATTCATACGCCGCGCGGTGCAGGATATGCTTATACGTCATTGTACTGCACTTATGTTGCTTTTTGTTGTAAATGTAATCTGTACCCGCAGATAGTTTAGTAATCTGTATTTGGGGTTTAGTAATCTGTACCACAGTTTAGCCCAGGTAGTCCTTAATTTGGTTTGCTGGAGGCTCCAAAAGCAGACGGACCAAACAAGCAAGCAGCTACACATGGCTTGTCCTTGACGAACTAAATCTTTTGAAAGATACAGTCAATAATGCCGAGTTACTTTGAACACTGTCACTTTCCGGTGTCATCATTCAATATGGCATGTTTTGTAACCACAGTTTAGTAATCTGTTTTTAGACAGGTCAGCCACGCGATGCGTTCAGGTACAGCACGCAAAACGCATCCGCCACATTAAAACCCGACTCGTTACATTATTACAGGAATTATTATTATTATTATTATTATACTGTATTATTATTCCGATTTTCATTTATATTTATTTTATTTTGCTATTTGTAATTGTCATTTGTAATAGTACCAGCAGTATTTATTAAGTATTTAAAGTAGGTTCTCAGGCCTTGGAATGAATTTTTTTTTTGCATTGAAATAAGATTGAAAAAGAGGGGGTCATTTTATATATACCCTACCCACCGACGTCACAAAACCACGTGCTCGCTGTGTGGTTCCGCCCACTTGTCCGTCATTTTGTCTCTGTATTAGCATTGTTTTCAATTGATCGAGGAATTTAAAATGCATTTCATGGAAGACCCGGTGCTTTCTGATGCCGTAAACTCACTGGATGTGTTGCATAAAAGGCGTTATGTGGAAAAGCTTCGTTCTATACAGTCGCCAGATCCATATTTGATGCCCAAATCGATGTTTTTCGACCCACTGTCTTCGCCCTGTCTGCCTGACATCTGCTACGCTGATATTTACAATTATCTTGTCCACACAAAATCAGCCTATTCTCACGAAAATTTGAAAAACTTCAAGAGCTTGGAGGCTTATAAATACTTCGTTGCTGGTTGGGTGAAACAGGTCCTCGTCCACGAAAATTCGGCAGGAATCTATCTTGTGCTTGGAAAGGTGAGTTACGAAATTCTCAATTCAAAATCTTTTGTTATTGCTAACATCCACTGTCAAGTCTAATGTATTTCATGTCGTTTGTCAATGGAGTTAAGGCTTTTAATGTTTATATGGTTTAGCGATAGCACTCTCACTACATACATACGTGTATGTTGTCGGCGATTAGCCTAGCAATGATCTTAATTGTGGTTATTTGTCAGCCCCGTAGACGAGGCCAGTTTCTTTCACTTGGTACCAGCTAAATATTATTCAAAAAATAACGATGGTGGAAGAAAGGGAAGTCACAAACATCTTGAATTTGAAACTATGTCGGACTACGTCGTATGTTGTCGGCGATTAGCCTCGCAATGATCTTAATTGTGGTTATTTGTCAGCCCAAAACCCTCTAAGTATATCTTAAATGCATCTTACCGGATATAAAATGACTACTACATAGTCTGTGGTGATTTTTTGGTGCCCAGTTTTCACGTCGAATTGCAGCCGTCCATTTCGCTCTCCTCTTTGGATCCCTCGGAATACGGTAAAACTTCAAGTCTCTCCTTCCATCTTCTCTGTTAGTGCAACCAACAGCCACACACGCCTCCACCATTTTGATTATTAATGTTAAGGAGCAGAAAAACACGCCGTAAATAGGAGAAATGTACGTAGCCGTAACAGGTTAACACTATGTTTTGACGGACAAGTGGGCGGTACCATTCAGGAGAGCGGAGTTGTGACGTCACGTGGGTAGGGTCTATTGGCAGTCTAGACATTATACCCATTCACGACACTAGATGGCGGCAGATATCATTGAAGCGATGTTCTGTCATGACAGATCTCAGCTACTCTCAATTTTAACCAGTTTGCATTATTTTATTGCAATGTTTTTCCTTATTCAGATTTGTTTCAAGACTACAGTTAGTTAGACTTCACTTTGATGGTTAATGCAGTTATTGCAGTTTTGTTGCTTTATCACAATAGATTGGTCTATTTACATAAAAAAAAAACAGAAGCCATTCATTTACGAATGTGATTACACTTTAGTTTACATTAGGGCTGCAGCTATCGAATATTTTAGTAATCGAGTAATCGACTGAAAATTCTATCGATTAATCAAGTAATCGGATAAAACATTTATTTTTTAGGTAAAGAGCAATTATGAATATACACGAGAAAAAAAGACATTTAATCCAGTATTGAACCATTTTCACTCAATTAATGTCTTTATTTTCGATGTAACTTGTTGGAAACAGCCATCAACTACATCTCAGATGTGACTAGATTAAAAAAAAAAATCACTGCTCTCACTCAAAATCACTTCTAGATCTTATTAAAAAAAAACATATTTCTTACCTAAAAATGTAATTACGCTTGATAACACACATCATTGAAAGCTACGTGTTTTTTCCACGTGTTTCAATTTAATTTCTATTTGTGTCAAGCTATTTTTAAGTTCTAGTTAAGTTTTAAGTTAGCGTAAACTGTAAGTAGTGATAGAATTTTGAGTTTTTGCAGTGTTCAAAATAAATGTATGATACCTGCTGTATTGGAGCACATTAGGGACCAGTGCTACTTGGTGTTTTATTCAGCAATGACTACTGAGCTAAAACTGACAGTTAGCTTTTTTGTGTTTTAATTTTACACCCTCATAACTCTACAGCGCTGTGTTTTTACAGATTAAATAAAGCCTGTATGTAAGACACGTTAGCCACGCATCGACGACGGTCATAATCAATAGAAACCTAGCCCTCCGAAAGGCTAACGTTGCGTGAGCGAGTGACAGTAACGTTATATTTATTAGCGATGAGAAGTCTACTGCTTAAAGATGGCGGCTGTTTACTAGCGCTGCCCAGACGCGGCCGAGTCTGTCATTTCGCATCTAGTCTTAAATGCATGCGATATCGATGAGACGCATTGGACACTACCTGCTACCACATCGTGCATCATGCGAGCGTAGTATTTAGCAAATGTCGGCGTAGTTTATAGCGGCTGTCGGCTGCGGTAAGTTTTTTTTATTTATTTATTTTTTAACTGCTTCTTCCTCTACGCACGTCACGTCAGCACGTTGTCCCGCATTAAGAGTAGTCCAGGCAAAATGTGATGCTTAGAGCTGGCAAAATTAAACGATTCCTCTAGGTGAATAAAATTACTCGGATCAGTTTTTAAACTCGAGTTACTCGGGTTGATGGAGTATTCGTTTCAGCTCTAGTTTACATATTTAAATGTTCAGATATTAAGATTTGAATGAGGCAAAATAACATGCGTTTTCTCTCAAATATATTGTTATAATCATTTGTTTCAGATGTACTGTAATTATTTTCTGTAGAAAAATTAATTTGGTGTTCAACAAGTCTTTTTTCAAACTTGAGTCTTGAAAAAGAGGGGGTCGTCTTATAATCAGGGACGTCTTATATTCGGGCCATTACGGTATTTTAGATGCATATATGTTATATTTTTCTTATAGACTATTCGACGAAGAATACGATAGACCCATTACTAGACTTTTTTGGAAAAATCACCATTTCTTTAAGTAGTCTCATGAATAATGACACGGCCTGTGAAACTCAATGCAAAATCACTTGGCGACGATTCTCCAGATTATATTTGGTGTGTGGTCCCTCTTTGAGTAAGTTACGTGATGTAAATCGAGCTGGTTAGACATGCTGGTTGGAATCGACAAGAGATTCGTTCGATAAAATGCCAAACGATTCGATTCGAATTGAAATACACGGAACCGGTTCTCTATAGGAACCGGTTCTCCATTCCCATCCCTAGTCTTATGACAGTCTTATGATGCTGCTGTCAAATGAAGTGTTACCTATTAACTAGGGCTGTCAAAATTATCGCGTTAACGGGCGTTTATTATTTTTTTAAATTAATCATGTTAAAATATTTGACGCAATTAACGCGTGCACTGAATGACCCGCTCTCGCATTGCCTCAAACAGATTACAATGACGCCGTTTATGGACATTAAGAGTGAAAAGAATGCCACCGGCCGCTTGGGGGCAGCGCAGCGCCGTTCCATACTAATGTTATTCCTTCTAATAGTGGGATAATTAGTAGTTGTGAGACGTTTATGCTGCTGCATTGTGCTATTTGTGCTCCACACATATTTCTGTAAGTTAGTGGCAATTATGTGTCTCTTGTTGTATTTTGGGTAAGATATGCACAGAGATATATCTGTTATAAAGGCGAGTGGACACCGGCGTTCTTTGGACCGCGCCGTTTATTGGCATAAGCTTCGGCAACTCCTTCACAACAAACATAAGTATCATTTAGTGAAAGCACAACAAAAATAATATTCCTATCTCTCAAAAAAAAAATAATGTTCACAAAAAGAAAAGCACTTCAGTCTGTAGTAATGAGTAAAGATGCACCGATACCGATATTAGTATCGGCAGGGGGCGCCGATCCGGCCCAAAATGGTGGTATCGGTATCGGCGAGTACCAACAAAGACGGCGCCGATACCATTTACCGGTCCATTATTATAACATTTGACCGCAGCCTTTTTTTTTTCTCCTGGCGCTCACTACACTTTGTCTCTGTGTTGTGTGATGACACGTGAACACCAAACAGCTATCGCTATTGGCCTGCTCCAGACCAATGAGAACGGGCCAATAGCCACTTCTGACCAATGACATGGCCGACATGGCGGCGGTCGGGAAATATTTCCAAATAGAAATCCCGTCAATTAAAATCAATGGCTGCGTGCAAGATTTGCGGCCTGAAAGTTTCGAGAGGGGTTAAATCGGCCAGTTTCAATACCTCGAACCTGATAAAACATGTGAAGACGAAACGTGAACGAACACGAGTTTGAGCCTGCAAGAGCAGGACTGCTATCCAGAGGAAGGGCGCTGGACAGGTGCAACAATCTCTGGTCAGTTCAATACGTCTACTTTACTTTTATTGTCTTTTACTGAAAGAAATGCTGCAGTAATTTGGGAACTGTTTCCAAAGTAGGGTTGCCACCTTTCAGAAATAGAAATAAGGGACCCACCCCCTCCCGAAAAAACGAGGCTAATAGATGCTGTGGTCAATTATTATTACTTATAATTGTGAGCGTCCGCAAATGCGGAAACAAGGTTGGACCTCGAAGCGGACAACAAGCGGGGGATAAGTACAAGGGTTTAATGATTGCAAACAAAAAATAACACGCGATCGCGGGATAGTAGAAATAACAAAAGGAGTCCGTGACAGCAGGTCGACGGAGCTCAATACTATAAACTCGAAGATTAACTAAGACGATAGGGAGCGAGCCAAAAAGCCAAAATAAAAACACTCAAATACCTGCACAGGGTAGAGGTTACAAACGAGTGCAGCACACTAACAGAAAAAACCCAATGCAGGGGCGTAACAAGCAAATGTAGCGAGACTATAGTGCGAGATGTCAAATGGCGATCAGCAAAGCAAATATCTCAGCAGCCTTCTCTGAGCTCACCCGTGCTTAAATGCTGCGTTGATGAGCCCGCATTGGATTCAGGTGCGACGTCAGGAACGCCCCCACTAACAGCCCAGCAACAAAACACAATCTAACCAGCAGCAGAATGTGACAATAATTTCATGAAAGTTGCACTGTTTGGCCTTTGAGAGGTTTTAAAAAAATTTACTCAGTTCATTCAGAGTTTATTATTATGAACTTATTTTTACTTTCTTACTGTTGGGCTAGTATTATACTTTGTACTAGTCTTTTTCCTATTTTGCAAAGGTAAGCAACAGCCTGACAAAGCCTTGATAGCAATGATTTCACATCCAATTATGTAGCTCTTTGGGGAAAAAAAAAGAAAAAAAAATGTATATATATATAATCAGGGTGGTATCGGTATGGTATCGGCATCGGCCGATACTGCACAGCCAGGCATCGGTATCGGGGCCAAAAAATGGTATCGGTGCAACACTAGTAATGAGGCCCTATTCTCACACAGCTAAACAACAATGCTAGTGAACTGCATTACTCAGACTTTGGTCACTTTATTCTTATTATTGTTATTTTTATTCTTATTATTATTATAATATTAACTCTACTTTTGATTGAAATTTTTACAAATTTTATTAAAACGAAAACATGAAGAGGGGTTTTAATACAAAATGACTATAACTTGTAACTATAAAATTTATCTTTTAAGAACTACAAGTCTTTCTATTCGTGGATCACTTTAACAGAAAGAATGTTAATAATGCCATTTGTGGATTTATTGTTATTATAAACAAATATAGTACTTATGTACAGTATGTTGTACGTGTATATCCGTCTTGTGTCTTATCTTTCCATTCCAACAATAATTTACAGAAAAATATGACATATTAAGCTGTGATTAACTCAATTAAAAATTTTAATCGTTTGACAGCCCTACTATTAACCCAAATAAATCAATAAATAAGTTGTACTGAACCATAAGCCGCAGGATTCAAATTGAGGAAAAAAAGTAGCGGTTTATAGTCCGAAAATTACGGTATGTATGACATCGGCAAAACATAAATAGCAAGAAAGATGTCAACAGCTGTCTTGATCTTGTTTTTTTTGCGGGTGCAAAAAGTAAAGTGATAAGTTATTAGTGAAGATACTGTTTCCAAGTCTGCTGTTTTACTGCCTGACGTTGGTGTGACGCGCTCTTATTGTGAGTGTAAACACACCTGCCTCAAAGACACACACACCCCCATAGCCCCCCCTCCGACAGTAATCAAAGTGAGACTGCCTTTTTCCCTGTTGTGTTTACGGCAAGTGCTGTTTGCATTTCAGATAGACTGGATACAACTACTGCTGCTCGGCAGACGTCCTCACAAAGATTTATGACAGTGGTCTGACTCAACGATGCAGATCCCACGTCTCTCTCGTTGAAAGGGAAAAAGACCCTCGGAGGAAATTGGTGGTTGCTCTGACGTCAGGCTCTCTACTCCAAAGGCCAGAGATTGTGGTTTCTATGGTTACAACCTGGATGCCACACTAATATACAGTCATAAATTTGTTGAGAAAAGCTTGTGTGATTATGGGAAGACAGGTCATACATTTAGGACAGATTTATTTATAGAACTAAAGCATTTCGACTTGTGACGTTAAAGGCCTTTGTAAGATAACAAAGTTAAAAGAGCAACAATAAATCAAATTTGAAAGATCAATTTTTGGGAGAAATTGCGTGGGAATGCTTGGCCACTTTCTATTCATTTTGGGGCATAATTGTCCAATCCGATCAAATGATCCAAACAAAATGGATTGGGCGTCTATTGCCGTCAATGGAACTGAAAAATGAGTCAGTCTTTCCAATTTAAATGAATAGGATGTCTACCATTGTTAATGTATGGCAATGAGTTAATATTGGGTCACTTCCTTGTTAATTTTAGGGTACTTATAGGTCACGTCCTGTTGATTTTGGTTCACTTCCAGCACATTTGAGAGCATTCTATGGTCACATCTTTGCACATTTCGGACCAGTGGTGGATGCTGGTCTTTCAATGAGGGGAAGCTCATTGTGTGAGTGCTTTGTGAAGGTGGAGGGGGCTTAGCGGCACCCACTACTCGATAGTGAAAGAAACTAAAATGCCAGAAGTCAGGAGCAACAATAGGAAAAAAAAAAACATATGCTCAAATTTTCACTAGTCATTTTTAACAAAGCAAGTGCCACCAGGACAATTATGAAAGTCTCCGATTCAACTCAGAACAATGGAATGAACATTGAAAAATGCCGTCCCGTGGATTTTAATGCAACAAGATCACTGATTCGCTTATTTTTCTGTCAACCAAAAAGGGATTCAGCCTCAGACAGATCGCCAATCATCATGCAGAGAAGCAGAGTGTCCAGGCCAGCAGAGCCACTCCCACTGCCATAGACCGCCCCCCGAGGAGGAGGGTAAATGGGGATTTATTTATTTATCTATTTTTGTCAAATTAGGTGGAACCATACGTTTTTTGCAAAAACTGTATACTGCAATTTTCGGACTACTAGTATATGCAGTATAAGCCACACCCCACAAATCTGACACAAAAATGACGATTTGTCCATAGATAAGCCCCACTGGACTATAAACCGGACCTACCAAATTTGGCAAGAAAACTATTTGTTCATGTATAAGCCGCACTGGACGATAAGCCACAGGCATAGTCACATCTAAAGACAACTGGTATCACGATACTATAATATATTCAACTCAATATCTATACTAGAAAAAAAAAACTCTAACCCTAACCCTAACCCCAGTACATTAAAAAAAAAAAAAAAAAAGTTTATTTAGGAACTCGTTCAGTGCCATTGGACGATGTTAGCCGTCCAGTCTTGTGGCTCATCAAAAATTAAAAATCTTTATAAGAGTACATGACTACTAGAAGTCCAATCCATTTGAACTGGGAGGGTGGCAGCGCATAAACTTTCATTCACTAGTAACCCGCCCACTTCAAATGGATTGGACGGCAAGCGCAGTCAAATGCAGCCAATGAGTTAATGAGGAAAATGTAAAAATATCCTCCATTACCATCAAGAGTCGAATCAAATTTACCCCATGACAACAAAATTCTCTTATCCTATGAGATAAGACAGGGGTGAATGTGGCTAGAATTTCTTGCCGGAACTCCCCGACGTGAAGGTTGCCACGGAACCAGAATTTTTATTTATTTATTGTGCGGGGGGGCTTGTCAAACCCCCTGAAACTACTGAAATGCAAAGAAAACTGTTTTGGCACTGTTATTTCTATAACACATACAAAAACTGATTTTCATTCAAAATTGTATTTTTTCAATGATTTGCAAAATAAAAGTTAACAAAAACAGCAATAACGCCAAACTCCATCTCCTAATTTTTATTTTCCCTCATTTCCTCACATACTAAATGCCAAATCTCAATTTTAACTACTTAAGAACATAGGATGTATAATAAAAGAACATAGGATGTATATTAAAATTCGTTAAAAAAATAGAATGTGAACATTTACTTTTTTTTTTTTAATAAAAAAGATATAAGTAACATACATTCAGGAAAATAAGTACAAATGACATATATTATGCAGAGTGAAATGGAATATATTTTGAAGATCACGCAAACACTGGCTATTTTAAATCATACGGAAATGAATAAGTAGCCTAACATAAATGAACAAATATAAGTCTAAAGTGCACATTGACAGCTAAGATGTTCTGAACCTCCCCATCAGAGCAAATAAAACTAAATATGATAAATAAGCCTCCTCAACTCTTTCCCTGCTCTTAAAGATTTGATCCTTTGTCTGTTGCATTGCCCTTTTTTGTTGCATCAATTCAACAAACTTCTTTTTTTTTTGCTGTTCCACAAAACATGCATATTTCAACCAATCAGAGCTAACTATCTCTGCTGATCACATGTCAGTATGTCAGCCAATTGAACGGATAAATGAGTCCAGACGTTTTGCTTTGCTACGTACATTCACACATTGACGTGACTCATCATCGTCAGACTCGGATAACTGCAGCAGCTGGGGAAACCTCCATGCCGTCCGTGGAACAAAATAAATAATAAATATCGGTGGAAAGTGGTTACGCTACACAAGCACTTTATTATGCTAGTTTTTAACACTTGTGTATGTACATTTGATGATGGTAGATTGTTTTCTTCTCTGAGATAAAATGCATGTGTGGAAGCTTAGCATTTTTAAAAAAAAATATTTTTTTTAACGTAGCGTTTTGACAGTTGTCGTCATATTTTCGGAATCAAAGCACCCTGTATCAGAACAGCATTCCGGCTCTGAATCTTATACCAGAACTGCATTCCAGCCCTGAATCTTATACCGGAACTGCGTTCCTGACCATTCAGGCCCACTTTCACCCCCTGATGATAGCCCAAAAACCAATAGATAACTGAGTAATCAAATATCATATCCCGATCCAACATTTCAGTATCAATACAATTCAATACTTTTAACAACCTTACTAAAGACGTACACCTTATTGGCTAGCAAAACCCATATACAGTGGTATGAAAAAGTACCTGAATCTTTTGGATTTTCTCACATTTCTGCATAAAACTACCATCAAATGTGATCTGATCTTTGTCAAAATCAGACAGATGTAAAAACAGTGTCTGCTTTAACTAAAACCACAAAAACATTTATAGATTTTAATATTTTAATGAGGATAGCATGGAAATAATGACAGAAGGTAGAAAAATAAGTGAACCCCCTGCCTAAGGAGACTTAAAGAGCAATTGAAACCAATTTTTACCAAACAATTTAAGTCAGGTGTGTGCCCAATCACTGATGACTGATTTAAAGCTGCCCTGCCCACTATAAAACACACACCTGCTAAGAATTGTCTTGATGAGAAGCACTGTCTGATGTACATCGTGGCTCGGTCATGAAGACCTGCGACGAAGGATTGTTGATTTGTAGAGAGCTGGGAAAGGATACAAAACCATCTCTACAAATGGAGAGAGTTTGGCACTGTTGGTTCTCTCCCAAGGAGTGGCCGTCCACCAAAGATGACGCCAGGAGTTCAGCACAGAATACTCAGAGTCAGACAGGTAAAAAAAGAACCCTAAAGTGTCCGCTAAAGACTTACAGAAATCACTGGCACAGTCCAATATCTCTGTGCACACATCAACTATATGTAAAACTATGAAGCGTATGGTTGAAGTTATTGCTGCCAAACGGGCATCGGTTGCATACTAATTCAATATAAAAACCTATAAATGTTTGGGTGGTTTTTGTTAAAGTCAAACACTGTTTTTTCATCTGTGTGATTTTGACAAAGATCAAATCAAATTTAATGGTGATTTTATGCAGAAATGTGAGAAATCCCAAAAGGTTCAGATACTTTTTTATCCCACTGTGTAAGACGCACTGGATTATAGACCACAGTCCTAAAAGCGGAGGGAAAAAGTAGCGGCTCATAGTACGAAAATTACGGTACACATTTTGTGCGACCTGATGTCCTGAAATTTTTGATATGTAAATTATATGAATAGGAGAAAAAATTGATACATTACACACACACACATAATATATATATATATATATATATATATATATATATATATATATATATATATATATATATATATATATATATATATATATATATATACACAGTGCCTTGCAAAAGTATTCGGCCCCCTTGAATCTTGCAACCTTTCGCCACATTTCAGGCTTCAAACATAAAGATATGAAATTTAATTTTTTTGTCAAGAATCAACAACAAGTGGGACACAATCGTGAAGTGGAACAATATTTATTGGATAATTTAAACTTTTTTAACAAATAAAAAACTGAAAAGTGGGGCGTGCAATATTATTCGGCCCCTTTACTTTCAGTGCAGCAAACTCACTCCAGAAGTTCAGTGAGGATCTCTGAATGATCCAATGTTGTCCTAAATGACCGATGACGATAAATAGAATCCACCTGTGTGTAATCAAGTCTCCGTATAAATGCACCTGCTCTGTGATAGTCTCAGGGTTCTGTTTAAAGTGCAGAGAGCATTATGAAAACCAAGGAACACACCAGGCAGGTCCGAGATACTGTTGTGGAGAAGTTTAAAGCCGGATTTGGATACAAAAAGATTTCCCAAGCTTTAAACATCTCAAGGAGCACTGTGCAAGCCATCATATTGAAATGGAAGGAGCATCAGACCACTGCAAATCTACCAAGACCCGGCCGTCCTTCCAAACTTTCTTCTCAAACAAGGAGAAAACTGATCAGAGATGCAGCCAAGAAGCCCATGATCACTCTGGATGAACTGCAGAGATCTACAGCTGAGGTGGGAGAGTCTGTCCATAGGACAACAATCAGTCGTACACTGCGCAAAATCTGGCCTTTATGGAAGAGTGGCAAGAAGAAAGCCATTTCTCAAAGATATCCATAAAAAAGTCTCGTTTAAAGTTTGCCACAAGCCACCTGGGAGACACACCAAACATGTGGAAGAAGGTGCTCTGGTCAGATGAAACCAAAATGGAACTTTTGGGCCACAATGCAAAACGATATGTTTGGCGTAAAAGCAACACAGCTCATCACCCTGAACACACCATCCCCACTGTCAAACATGGTGGTGGCAGCATCAGGGTTTGGGCCTGCTTTTCTTCAGCAGGGACAGGGAAGATGGTTAAAATTGACGGGAAGATGGATGCAGCCAAATACAGGAACATTCTGGAAGAAAACCTGTTGGTATCTGCACAAGACCTGAGACTGGGACGGAGATTTATCTTCCAACAGGACAATGATCCAAAACAAAAAGCCAAATCTACAATGGAATGGTTCAAAAATAAACGTATCCAGGTGTTAGAATGGCCAAGTCAAAGTCCAGACCTGAATCCAATTGAGAATCTGTGGAAAGAGCTGAAGACTGCTGTTCACAAACACTCTCCATCCAACCTGACTGAGCTCGAGCTGTTTTGCAAGGAAGAATGGGCAAGAATGTCAGTCTCTCGATGTGCAAAACTGCTAGAAACATACCCCAAGCGACTTGCAGCTGTAATTGGAGCAAAAGGTGGCGCTACAAAGTATTAACGGAAGGGGGCCGAATAATACTGCACGCCCCACTTTTCAGTTTTTTATTTGTTAAAAAAGTTTAAATTATCCAATAAATTTTGTTCCACTTCACGATTGTGTCTCACTTATTGTTGATTCTTGACAAAAAAATTAAATTTCATATCTTTATGTTTGAATCCTGAAATGTGGCGAAAGGTTGCAAGGTTCAAGGGGGCCGAATACTTTTGCAAGGCACTGTATATATATATATATATATATACAAACTTAGGATAATCAAATCAATCATCAATCAATCAATCAATCAATCAATCAATCAATCAATCAATCAATCAATCAATCAATCTTCCGGTCGCTTGCAGATCGATGAAACAACATTTCTGTTTCCAGCGGCAGTGTGAAGGATAGGAAATAACAAGGTATTGAATCCAGTGGTGGCTAAACAATAGCATACTGTATGACGGTTAGCAACCGTGTGGCTTAGTGTGGCTAACCCCCTGACCCCACCCGAATTCGTCAGCGCTGACGAATGACGCCAGCGAGTGAAAGCCAGGCCATATAATGTATTTCCTGGTAGCCTGCCTTTTTTTCCTCCTCAGAAAAAACTTTTGTCTCTTTTGTTGCACTGCCATGTTTGCAGACTTCTCGTGAAAGTGTTCGCATCGACTTTCGTCTTTATAATGAATGGGGAAAGGGGGAATTGACTTATGCTGTAATGCAGTTAGCAAATTTGTGTGTATATACAGTGCCTTGCAAAAGTATTCGGCCCCCTTGAATTTTTGAACACGTTTATTTCGAATACTTAATACATAGGTAGCGATAATCGGTGACAATAATGAAAAAAAAAAAGAAAAGAAAAAACAAAATATGAGTATTCGAAAAGGAGTGAGAAGAAGTAAAAACTTATTTACTCCCACCCCTTGTCCTTAAGTCCTGACATATCAGTTCCATTCCTTACATTTAAATATATACATTCTTGTTTAACACATATACAATCTCACCATATAACCCTGCATATGACCTATACACAAAAAAAAGCCCAGAAAACATGAATAAATGACAGCACTGTCCCATATCCCAATAACCACAACACCCTAGTTATTATCCATATTTCCATCATCCTTATATTTCTTGAAAATCATATCTTTATACAGTTTCTTAAATTGTCCAATATTTATACATTGTTTTAAATCCACATGAAATTTCTTCAGTAGTCTCACCCCACATACTGATATGCAAAAACTTTTCCTTGTCGTTCGAAATCTGGGTTCTTTGAAGTCCCTAGATCCCCGTAAATTGTAACTTGTTTCGTAGTTTGTAAACAACTGCTGAATATTCTGAGGTAATAAATTTCTTACAGCTTTGAACATTATTTGTGCTGTTTGGTATTGTACGATATCTGAAAGCTTGAGCAATTTTGACTTATGAAATAGTGTGTTTGTATGATCCTGATAACCAGCTTTGTGTATGATCCGTAATGCCCTTTTCTGCAGTACATTTACTGAATATAGCGAAGTTTTATAATTATTGCCCCACACTTCGGCACTGTATTGCAAGTAAGGAGAGACTAGTGAACCATATAGAGTGTGGAGTGATTTGGAATCTAATACCCACTTTGCTTTATTTATTATTGCAATATTCCGCGAAATTTTGCCCTGTATGTGTTTGATATGTTGTTTCCAGTTAAGTTTTTCATCAATAATTACCCCCAAAAACCTGATTTCATGTACTCTCTCAATTTCTATCCCATCTACTATTATCTTCAACTGTGCATCGTTTTTACAGTTCCCAAATAATATTAGTTTTGTCTTCTCTAAATTTAATGATAATTTATTATTACTAAACCATATTTTTAATTTGTTCATTTCTGTTGTTATTTCCCCCTGCAATTGTAATATGTTATCCCCTGAGTGAAAAATATTTGTGTCATCAGCAAATAACACAAACTGCAGTAGCATGGAAACCTTGCACATATCATTTATATACAAAAGAAAGAATTTGGGGCCCAATACTGACCCCTGTGGGACACCACACACAACATCCAAACATGATGAGGAATTATTACCTAATTTGACAAACTGCTGCCTCCCCCTAAAATAACTTTTTACCCATTCAAGCACTATTCCTCTAATGCCATATCGTTGGAGTTTATTAAATAATATCTCATGATTAATTGTACCAAATGCCTTCTTCAGGTCTATAAATACTCCAGCAGCATATTTCTTGTGGTCTATAGCATTTGTTATTGATTCTATTGCTTCTATTATTGCCAGAGTTGTAGACCTGCTTGACCTAAACCCATACTGATTTTCAGCAAGGATGTTGTGTTTTTCTAGGAATGAGTCTAGTCTATTGTTGAAAATTTTTTCAAATATTTTTGAAAATTGAGGTAATAGAGATATAGGTCTATAATTCGTAAATGAATGCTTGTTCCCAGTTTTGAATACTGCAACCTTTCGCCACATTTCAGGCTTCAAACATAAAGATATGAAATTTAATTTTTTTGTCAAGAATCAACAACAAGTGGGACACAATCGTGAAGTGGAACAACATTTATTGGATAATTTAAACTTTTTTAACAAATAAAAAAATGAAAAGTGGGGCGTGCATTATTATTCGGCCCCCTTGCGTTAATACTTTGTAGCGCCACCTTTTGCTCCAATTACAGCTGCAAGTCGCTTGGGGTATGTTTCTATCAGTTCTGCACATCGAGAGACTGACATTCTTGCCCATTCTTCCTTGCAAAATAGCTCGAGCTCAGTGAGGTTGGATGGAGAGTGTTTGTGAACAGCAGTCTTCAGCTCTTTCCACAGATTCTCGATTGGATTTAGGTCTGGACTTTGACTTGGCCATTCTAACACCTGGATACGTTTATTTTTGAACCAGTTCATTGTAGATTTGGCTTTATGTTTTGGATCATTGTCCTGTTGGAAGATAAATCTCCGTCCCAGTCTCAGGTCTTGTGCAGATACCAACAGGTTTTCTTCCAGAATGTTCCTGTATTTGGCTGCATCCATCTTCCCGTCAATTTTAACCATCTTCCCTGTCCCTGCTGAAGAAAAGCAGGCCCAAACCATGATGCTGCCACCACGTTTGACAGTGGAGATGGTGTGTTCAGGGTGATGAGCTGTGTTGCTTTTACGCCAAACATATCGTTTTGCATTGTGGCCAAAAAGTTCAATTTTGGTTTCATCTGACCAGAGCACCTTCTTCCACATGTTTGGTGTGTCTCCCAGGTGGCTTGTGGCAAACTTTAAACGAGACTTTTTATGGATATCTTTGAGAAATGGCTTTCTTCTTGCCACTCTTCCATAAAGGCCAGATTTGTGCAGTGTACGACTGATTGTTGTCCTATGGACAGACTCTCCCACCTCAGCTGTAGATCTCTGCAGTTCATCCAGACTGATCATAGGCCTCTTGGCTGCATCTCTGATCAGTTTTCTCCTTGTTTGAGAAGAAAGTTTGGAAGGACGGCCGGGTCTTGGTAGATTTGAAGTGGTCTGATGCTCCTTCCATTTCAATATGATGGCTTGCACAGTGCTCCTTGAGATGTTTAAAGCTTGGGAAATCTTTTTGTATACAAATCCGGCTTTAAACTTCTCCACAACAGTATCTCGGACCTGCCTGGTGTGTTCCTTGGTTTTCATAATGCTCTCTGCACTTTAAACAGAACCCTGAGAATATCACAGAGCAGGTGCATTTATACGGAGACTTGATTACACACATTTGGATTCTATTTATCATCATCGGTCATTTAGGACAACATTGGATCATTCAGAGATCCTCACTGAACTTCTGGAGTGAGTTTGCTGCACTAAAAGTAAAGGGGCCGAATAATATTGCACGCCCCACTTTTCAGTTTTTTATTTGTTAAAAAAGTTTAAATTATCCAATAAATGTTGTTCCACTTCACGATTGTGTCCCACTTGTTGTTGATTCTTGACAAAAAAATTTAATTTCATATCTTTATGTTTGAAGCCTGAAATGTGGCGAAAGGTTGCAAGATTCAAGGGGGCCGAATACTTTTGCAAGGCACTGTATATATATATAAAATAAATATATGTGTGTGTGTTTATTAGGGCTGTCACAATTATCACGTTAACTGGCGTTAATCAATTTTTAAAAGTTAATCACGTTAAAATATTTGACACAATTAACGCATGCACTGAATGACCCGCTCACGCCTTGCCTCAAACAGATTACAATGACGCCGTTTATGGACATTAAGAGTGAAGAGAATGCCACCGGCCGCTTGGGGGCAGCGCCGTTCCATAGTAATGTTATTCCTTCTATTAGTGGGAGAATTAGTAGTTGTGAGACGTTTATGCTGTTGCATTGTGCTATTTGTGCTCCACACATATTTCTGTAAGTATTCTTTCTTTTAGTGGCAATTATGTGTCTCTTGTTGTATTTTGGGTAAGATATGTACAGAGATATATATGTTGTAAAGGCAAGTGGACACAGACGTTCATTGGACCGCGCCGTTTATTGGCATAGGCTTCGGCAACTCCTTCACAACAAACATAAGTATCATTTAGTGAAAGCACAACAAAAATAATATTCCTATCGCTCTCAAAAAAAAAAAGTTCACAAAAAGAAAAACACTTCAGTAGTAATGAGGTCCTATTCTCACACAGTTAAACAACAATGCAAAGTGGACTGGCATTTCCAATCAAAATAGCTATGCAAAATACACATAAAACTTACTCAGACTTTGGTTACTCTTTTCTTATTATTGTTATTTTTATTCTTATTATTATCATATTAACTCTACTTTTGATTGAAATTTTTATAAGTTTTATTAAAACAAAAACATAAAGAGGGGTTTTAATATAAAATTATTATAACTTGTAACTATAACATTTATCTTTTAAGAACTACAAGTCTTTCTATCTGTGGATCACTTTAACAGAAAGAATGTTAATAATGCCGTTTTTGGATTTATTGTTATAATAAACAAATACAGTACTTATGTACAGTATGTTGTATGTATATATCCGTCTTGTGTCTTATCTTTCCATTCCAACAATAACTTACAGAAAATTATGGCATATTTTAGAGATGGTTTGAATTGCGATTAATTACGATTAATTAATTTTTAAGCTGTGATTAACTCGATTAAAAATTTTAATCGTTTGACAGCTCTATATATATTTTTTTCTTGTGTGTGTGTGTAACAGGGTTCCTGCCACCCTCCTCAAAGTTAATTAGTGCTGGTGAAAGCCATACAGACCCCGTCAAGAAATAAAAGAGTTGTCATTCCACTAGCTGTCAGTCAACATATTTTCACAAATGTTATGAAAATATTTCGTGAAGATTGAAAATTTACCTAGTGTTGCTTTATTGTGTTTTTTCTACTTAAATTAATGAAGTATTCTACGGTATTCTCATTTATTGATATGCACCTGTAGACTAGCCAATGAAGTAGAAAATCCTTGCAGTCGGACAGCGTAGAAGAAAATTGAATTTAAAAAGAAACACCAGTTACAAGACCCTCAGAAGATTGACTATTGACTGAGGAAATGAAATCCTACCCAATATAAAATCCCAGCTGGACACTTTATTTTCAGTTCCAAAAGAAGGGACGTCTTGTTCCTCTCATTCAACGGGATGTTGACGCACGAATGCGCGTGCGTTGTGTCTGTTTTGACTCGGGTGGACGTGCAGCACCACTACATCCGTGTAAAGGAGCTTAGCTGTAATCCTGCCCTTGGTGAGACGTCACAGCTGTTTTTCCTCGCATGCTGCCACACTGACCAATTTTCCGGAAAAACAGTCTCCTATTAGAGTCAAACAAACAGTGCGAGGCCCATTCAGCTGCTTCCTCGCCATGTGCTTTCCTCTCCTATTTGTTTGCATTTCATCCTGCAGCAGGGGAAGTCCTGACTGTTGAGCTTCTCAAAAGTCTCTATATAATCTGCGGCAGATTTCCTGATCCTGTTAAATTGAATCCAATCTCGGCCTTGGGCTACTTGCCGAGCAAATTGTGGCCTGTCAGCAGCGCCGGAGTGTTGATCGGACTTTACAACAAACTGTAGCTAAATAATGAAAGTGAAAGCCTAAAAATACAGTAAGCCACCTCTGATTTAAAACTGTCAATATATTTGCATTACTGCTATACATTTAGATATTTTGTGGCCACAAAATATGAATTTAAACTAAGTACTGTATAAGTTTTTTTTGGTTTTTGTTAGGGCTGCAGTGTTTCCCACAAATGAACGAGATTGTGGCGGCCCGCCACAGTCTCGTTTGCCCCCCCCCCTCCCGCCGAGAAAAAAAAATAAAGATAATAATCAGATGCGTCAGTCAGCCTATTACACAGCTGTAGCCCACTCCACTCTACTACCAGGTAGTAGAGTAGCATTTTAGAGTAGTATTTTATTTATTTGTTTATTTAAGAGACGCAAGGGGAACGAGTAGGAAGAGTGGGAGAACGAGCGAGATAGCGAGAGATAGCGGTCGCATGTCTTCGCAGCCCGCTGTTATTTTGTTATTGTTTTTCTTTATTATTGTTACCACAATCAAGTGGGTAAGCAAATACAGACTTCTCTCCTTCCCCATATGCGGGGCATTACAATAGTTTGAATCGGACTTTTCGGCGAAAGTGAGCGGTGGACGGCCGTCTTGGACGGAAAGCAAACTTTGATTGAACTTGCGCGGAGAGGCGGGGCCGAAAATAAAGCCTTGCTCTATTTTCAGAGCGTTGGTCACAGTAAAATATTTATTAGTTCAAGCTAAGTAAATGATACATATTCACGGTACAAGAACGTTGTTTCCGTGTCCATCGATTGGTAAGAAAAGGCTGTTTGTACGAGTGACGTGTGGGCGCTCCCGTCAGGGGGGACATTTCGCGTGGAGTGGCTATTTTTCGGCACAACACCGGCGCGCCAATTTCAGACAATTACGGCTGACGAAACTTGGATAAATGCGCCCCCCCCCCAATTTCGCGAGCTCTGGGACACTCGAAAAATGACTCTCATACCTCTCCTTGCTAAGTTAATGGTACCTCGATGCGCGTTTGTGTGGAAATTTAGTTCACGAACAACGAGGAAAAAACTATTCACCTTCTCACCGAATCAAGTAAAACTCTTTACACGGCTATTAGAATTCCCCCAGTCCTGTAAATGGGTCAGTTGACTGAAGGACTGTTATTGTTGTGGTAATGTAGTACTTATGAGGGTCAAATAAAAAGGAAAAAGGAGGACTACGACGGCGGTCTGAAACCCGCGGCTCTCGGGCCGCATGCGGCTCTTTAGTGCTGCTTCGGAGCTGGGTTTTTTTTTTTTTTTTTTATGGAAAAAGATGGGGGATGGAAATATATTTTTTGTTTTAATAGGATTTCTAGGAGGACAAACATGACACAAACATTATTTCAATTCATTAATATTGTAATGAAGTTAAACTTGTGGTGGCATCGTACAACAGAGTAGTCACGTGGTGCGCTATAGGATCCACTGCAGGGAAAATAAACATTTAATCATGAAGGCTAATTATGTATTTCTAGCCAACTTAGTCATTTTTATAGTAGGCTAATATAGCTAGTATTGATAATTATAAGGCTTGTACAAGGCTTTTAATTTTTTGCTGCTCCAGACATACTGTATCATTTTTTTTTGGGGGGGGGGGGGGGTCCAAATATGGCTCTTTCAACAGTTTGGGTTGCCAACCCTGAGTCACTACGAGATGTAAGTTGTACTATTGCTACGAGAAAAAAAGTCGCATTATTACATAGGGTAACGTAGCTGTAATCAGCAACGCATTTTACATACATGTACCGTAGCTGAGAGCTATAACATTAGCCTAGCTAATGAAATATTTCAAATATATCTTTGTTATGGTTCTTCTTGGGGGGGGAAAAAAAAAAAAAAACGCCGTGGCACGACATGGTGTGGCTGTCCGACTCCGATGCAGCCTACCACCACAGTTTCAAAAAATCCTATGGTCAGAGACCCTCCCACCACAGTCTCCTAAAATCCTGTGGGAAACACTGGGCTGTCAAAATTATCGCGTTAACGGGCGGTAATTAATTTTTTGATTTTTTTAAATTTAATCACGTTAAAATATTTGACGCACATGCCCCGCTCAAACAGATTAAAATAACAGGGTTATGTGCACTTGTTACTTGTGTTTTTTGGAGTTTTGTCGCCCTCTGCTGGAGCTTGGGTGCGACTGATTTTATGACCATGAGAATTGTGTAACTATTGACATCAACAATGGCGACCTACTAGTTTATTTTTTGATTTAAAATTCTACAAATGTTATTAAAACGAAAACATTAAGAGGGGTTTTAATATAAAATTTCTATAACTTGTACTAACATTTATCTTTTAAGAACTTGTGACGGCCCCTGGCCGTTTAATAGTTAATTTTCTGAGACTCTTCCAGTCAGCTGATCGTCGCCTCCACCAGCTGGCTGCTTCCCCTCCCAATATGACGAAAGCTGATCGACGCAGGACGGACCGACGACGTCGCCGCCACTGATTGGCGAAGAAAAAGGTGCCAAGCTTCATAAACCTGCCACTGTCAACGCTCTATGAGGTCGCATTTGACAGCATTCT
Organism: Corythoichthys intestinalis; assembly: GCF_030265065.1. Classification (NCBI taxonomy): domain Eukaryota; kingdom Metazoa; phylum Chordata; class Actinopteri; order Syngnathiformes; family Syngnathidae; genus Corythoichthys; species Corythoichthys intestinalis. The sequence goes on along the minus strand of NC_080399.1, from coordinate 10,719,782 downwards.
GCCACAGTCCTCTTCGCCAGCTGTTTGCTCGCCATTCACTCTCATTTGCATTTGATCGATAGTTTTATACACTGCCGCTTTTTTGGTGAAGTCTTTTGTGTTTATTCGTTATTGGATCGTTTTTGTTCACCACTGTAAATAAGAGCACTGAAGCAAGTAGGGGTAAGTCGCCATTTCTGTTCAACCCGTTTTCTCCTGTTTTGTATAGCGTAGGAAGCTAGGTTAGTGGCTGTCTTTTCTTTGTTCTTTTTCATGATCAGGGTTTAGTTAGCGGGTGGGGTTTAAGTGTAGATTCCTTTTGTTTGTTGTTTTAGCCTGGGCTTACCCTGAAGCCGCGCTTCATCCACATTTTGTACATATTCATTGCGAGTCTGATTGTTGTGTAAATAAATTTGTGTCCACTTGTACATTTGTGTGGCTCGTTTTATGTTACGCCCAGAGCGAGCCGTCCGTGGGACGAAACAGAACTACAAGTCTTTCTATCCATGGATCGCTTTAACAGAATGTTAATGTTAATGCCATCTTGTTGATTTATTGTTATCATAAACAAATACAGTACTTATGTACAGTATGTTGAATGTATATATCCGTCTTGTGTCTTATCTTTCCTTTCCAACAATAATTTACAGAAAAATATGGCATATTTTATAGATGATTTGAATTGCGATTAATTACGATTAATTAATTTTTAAGCTGTGATTAACTCGATTAAAATTTTTAATCGTTTGACAGTCCCCTAGTTTTTTTTTTTTTTAATTACTACTAATCAAGTGGATACCTTTTGACCAATCTGGTGTCTTACAAGAGTCAATAATCAGTTGATTACAGTCGCGTGCTGCTTGTTTAAGCAGTAACTTCATTGGTTTAATTTTCAAAGCTGGATCGGTTGGAACAAAAATCTGCACCAACTCCAGCCCTTGAGGAATGGTTTGCCCACCCCTGACATAATAAATAATATTTAAGAGTACACAAATCACAATTTTGTGGCGGATCACCAATCACTGACTTTTGAAAAACCTGAGAATGCTAGAACAGTTAGAATCCGAGTCAAATGTGAGCATTCACTAAAGAACATGTATTATCTACTAAATTCACTCACAAAGGAAAAACAGAGTAATGATGCCATCGAGCGGCTGAAAAAAACTTGTGACACACTATAGGCCAAATTATACCAGATGCGGGCACGGTGCAGCTCCGCCAAGATATAGAGGCATAGCTAATCCATTTACCTTCTATCATATTGTTCAAATTATACCTGCTGCATATGTGTTAAGGATTGACTGCGGACAAGCCCTGCCGTCCTGGAGCCCACCAGATGGTTTGGACTATTTTCTATTTTCCCTCGAGATGCATCCGTCAAAATGGGCGGAGCCAGGCATGGAGTCAACAGGCCAGGTACTTATTCACAGTTTAAACACTAGTGAAAATGGACGATGAACGATTCATTATGGAGGTGAAAAGTCACAAAGTGCTTTACGACACAGCAGATCCTTTTTATAAGGACAACTTTAAAAAGGAATCTGCATGGAACACTATAGAGCTATCAGCAGAAGCTATGAGAATGGACGTTCAGTTACATGTATGCAATTTATGTAATAACAAACAACAACAAAAAATCCGGGAAAAAATGTTCAGTCAAATCAAGTCCACCTCTCTCTCTTCTTCTCTGTTAAGTACTGACTCCATGTGTTTTTCGTAGTTTTTAATGCCAACTTATTGCGCGCGATTAGTCCTATTTTTGACGTACTGTACTGCCCTCGGTATATGAACTCTGGATACTACTTGGCAGTTAGATAACTCTTTAGTGACATCACGACTCTGAAGACAGCTGTCCATTGTCCACAGGTTTATTGACATCGTGTAAAGAGTAAAACTGAAACACACAATAAATGAAATGAATATCTTTTTCCCATACAATGTAAATGCACTGAATTTGTGAATGAAATAAACCAACCTGCTTTTTAACTGCAATTTAAACATGTATTTATACTATTAATTGTCTTTGTTAATTATTATCACTTGTATTTATTCTCTTTAACTGGCTAATTCGAACGCTACAACCATCAGGCACAATGACAAAATAAATTCTCACATAATATTCCACAATAACTAAATTTACCACAAATAATGATCTATATATGCAAAATGACATCTTAGAAATCAAATACGTACCGACGATGCTATCAAAAGCATAAGATGGTTGCAGATTCAATTAGCTTGACAGAGGAGACAATAACAAGTCCTGCTGCCATGCTTGTTATGCTTCCTGACTTTTTCTGGTCACATGACACTTAACTTCCTGACTTTGTGGTCACATGGCAAGTCAGAGGCCATTTCTGGTACTACAACCTGTCTTCATTTAAAGTGACAGTAACACAATACAAAACAAGACAATTCACATGTAAAGTAAAAGTCATTTTAACATTTTTAACAGTGGTAACGGCACACTCCCCGCCTGGCGGGATTACATGCCACTTAATACTAACATATTCTGGCTATGCATCTGAAGGAACAAGAAGCACGATCAACACAACGTAGAAACGAAGACAAAAGATCGCATTTAATCACAGAATAAAAATAAATAAATAAAATAAAAATAAAACAAAAACTACTACTAATAATAATAATTGAAATCAGCAATGGAGATAGAAACAAGAGGAATAGAAAGCAGGTAGATTGAAAGTTGCCTTGCCTTGCCTACTGTGGAGCATGCAGTCAACATGGAGCTTGGCGTATCCGCACTGCACATGCAGCCGATGTATTTTGGCCTTATGGCGATATGAAGCATCAATACAAATTATACTCCTTCCCACCATAACGTTACAAAGAGCGGCAAACTTTACAATAGTACGTAAACATTATGTTAGGGTTGAGAAAGTATGAAAATATCCAGGAAGTGTATTTATCTGCTCATATTAATGACCACAAATGTCAACGACAAAATGCTAGCAGGCTAATTGACTCTAGACAGGATTGGCACCTTAAATAATATTAATGTTTAAAGTACAGATTACTCGTACATGACTCCTGAGGCACACCAGAATATATAGTATATATTTACTAGGAGTATGCAAGGGCGTAGGTTTAGTCTCAACATTGGTAGGAACGATATGACATAACCTTCATGTAGACTTTTTGCTGAGGACAGGACATTCTTCGTGATCAATGTAAAATAAGTCTGTATTGACTTACACTAACTTTTATGTGTATTAGTTCAGCCTACTCCATCCAATTCAAACCTTTGTTTTCAAAAATTACAAAAGAAACATTTTGAAAACTTCCAGAAAAAATATCTGGTAGTCACAAAATAAAAGCTGGAGCACACAAAATACTATTTAAAAAGTTTCCCCTAAATATGTATTTCACCTATATATTCTTATTATCACAATGACTCATGTCCAAGAGCAGACTGCCACCGGTGAGTAGGTTTTATTCATTTTCAAGCAACGTAAACAGACAGTCTGAGCTGCTCCACCAGCTGTTATTTTGTTACTTCCGGTCTCCAGTCATGTGAATTTGCATATTAAGCTAAATATTTAGTTCCGACCGTTTCCTGATTTAACATTTAGGACATAGGATATAAGTTTAAGATTTAAATTAAATATTTAGTTCTGGATATAAACAATCAGGTCCAAAACTTCTTATTTAAAAATAAATATTTAAGTTGCTACATAATGTTGTAAATGTGCAAAAAAAGATAAGTGATTCTAAAAATTTCACACGATTTCAAAGACTGTGTGGCGCTAAATGTGAGAAAATGTTGTCGTAATTTTGAGCATGTGCTGCTTTACAAACGGCGCCCCATACGTCTTTCTATCCGTGGATCCCTTTAAACGTATGACATTAACTCACATTAACCGTGACAAAATATCAAAGTGTGCTGTTTGCGACCCTCTGTGGTGGCAACATTTATTTGAGACAGCAAATGGTTTCATATATGAGAGAAAAATAAATGTCACAAAAAAGATATTGATCAAATTAATTTCCATTTAAGTCACTGGAGACATTCATGCAGTGGGCCAGATAACTCCCATGGGGAAAATGTCACCATCATCTGATTAGTATCGCCTTGCAAATTGACCACACGGAAAACCAACAGAGGGCAACACGTGTGGTGTCAGAAGTGACGTCACTTTGACGTCTGTGCGTGTGTATCTGTAAAAGTGTACCTCACACAAAAATAACTTGAACAAAACATCCATTTGTAGGCGTATGGTGTATGCGGTTTGCCACTCTTTTGTTGTGACGTATTTGTGGATGAGGGGCCATCTGGAACGTAATTCAAAATGACATCTCCAAAACTACTGAAGCACTTTCACAAAACTGAATTATTTCATTTTCATGCAATTTATGCATGAAAGAAGGTATAGGGACATGATAGTGAAAAGCAAAAAAAAGTTCAAAATGAACTACTCAGAGGTGAGTAGCTAAAAGTTTTACTCAAGAGTTGTGTTACTTCAAAATAATATTACTCAAATAAAAGTAGTCATCAAAAAAATGTACTGAAGTACAAGTAAAAAGGTATTTGGTGAAAAGAATACTAAACTAATGAGTAACATTGTGAGTAACTGCTTACAGTGTTTAATTTTTTAAAAAATTAAACAATGCAATTTTTTTCTTAGAACAAAGTTATCTATGTGAACTGTTATTATTATCCTGTACAATAACCATGACATAAGCATATTAAGCAAAAAAAGAAAAAATTGAATTCCGGTGAGAGAAAAAAAAATTACAGAACTGAAGCATCATTCGTACAAAGAGCATAAGTGCCCTCTAGTGGAGAAAATAGCTCCTAGTTTGAAAAGTTCGGTAATAGGGCTGTCCCAAACAACTAGTTTTCTCCCGATTAGTCACGTTACGATTAGTCGACTAATCTAATAAAAAAAATTTTTTAAATTTTTTTTTTACTGATTTAGCAATGAAATTTTTGTTGACGCTTATTAATTTCACAAAAACATATTGGAACACTTAAATTATTTATTAAAGTACAAATAAACACGTAAATAACAATAATAAAATCACAAATAAACAATGAGTTTAAATGCTGATAGAATTAACTAGTGCAAAAGAATGGAATGTAAACAGATTCAGAACACTGACTTCGCCTTTCCAACATGATTCAAAACAATTCAAAAAACACCTAGCATTAATATTATAGTACTATATATAATAATATTATAATAATTATACTAATTATTCATTGCCAATTAGATTTTTCATAAACGGTGTCATTTTAAAGGTATTCTTAGTGTAGAATCTGAATTCTGAAGTATGTGGGATTAACTCCAGAAATCGCTATTTATATGACGAACATGACATGCCTTTATTTTGAAATGTTCACTGGAAGTACGTTCGCTAAACCGCTAACTTCAGCTTTACACTCCGCAAAAAAAGCACTTTTTGTCATTGCATGTAGTGTCAGTAATAGATTTTTTGGGTCATTTTTTTCGTTTGCAGATGCTGTTAACTAGCGATTTTTCATGTTTGAAGTGTCACCTTTTAAGCAAGTGCAAAGGAAGAAGGTGACGCTTACTATTGGAATGGAGATGGAAATAATAGAAAAATATGAGCGTGGTGTGCGAATCCGTGAACTGGTTCGACAATACAGCCGTAGAATGTCTACGATCTAAACTGTCCTCCTCAAACCTCCGTTCGCCAGTCTTTATAAGTTAAGGTGACAGTTAAGATTGTGGTAACCTCGCCAAAGAAATCACCAGGTAAAACTAGACGAAGACGAACACATTTTGAAATGTCTAAAATATGACTAAGTATTTTCGTCCACAAGACTAAGACGAAAATTAAAATGGCTGCCAAAAACAACACTGCTCGATAACGTCATTTTCAGAGGATCAGGATCGGGTGAAAAAGATCGGGATTTTAAGGTGTATCAATATATTTAGGAGAAGGGATTTTAAGGGATATAAATAATCAAGATGTACAAGGATATTATCAAAAGAAACCAAAATAAATGTTTTGTACAATATAACTTCGCAACGCAGCAAGAAACAGCAGAAGAAAATATCGTCGGTAGGAGAACTCTTTGGGAGCTGTCGCAGGACGCTAACAGTAAGATAGCAGCATGCTAGCGTGGTGATTTCTGCAGTATGGAAATGTTTTACATTTGGATGTGCATTTTCCCCCTCGACACACGACAGACAGCGAGAACCAAAAGTGGTATTTGCTAAGTGGCAAAATGGATTTTGCCATGTGGCATTTTTTTGCCATGTGGCAAAATGGATTTTGCCATGTGGCATTTTTTTTTGCCACGTGGCAAAATGGATTTTGCCATGTGGCATTTTTTTTGCCATGTGGCAAAATTGATTTTGCCATGTGGCATTTTTTTTGCCATGTGGCAAAATTGATTTTGCCATGTGGCATGTTATTTTTTTTTTTGGCATGTGGCAAATTTGATTTCAATCCATTTTGCCACATGGCAAAAAAATGCCACATGGCAAAATGGATTTTGCCATGTGGCATTTTTTTTTGTCATGTGGCTTCTTTTTTTTTTTTTTTTGCCATGTGGCAAATTTTATTTTGCCACGTGGCATTTTTTTTGCCATGTGGCAAAATATATTTTGACATGTGGCATTTTTTTATTGGCATGTGACAAAATAGATTATGGTTTGTGGCATTTTTTAAATTTTTTATTTTTTGGTATGTGGCTTTTTTGGGGTATATGGCATTTCTGCAGGCCAGGCACGTCCATGCCATTGACGGCTACGCATGTCCAAATTTTCCATTCATTTTAAATGGCAGAAAAACGTGTGGCTGCGATTTTTTACTATACACTTACCATCAGAGCACATGGACATTCAACTGGCACCCAAGTAAGGCTAAGCCATTGAAGGCTATGCACGTCCAAATTTTCCATTAAGATTAAATGGCAGAAAAACATGTGGTTGTAATTTTTTATCATATACTTTACATTACAACGCATCCATTTTGCAACATACAAAAAAAATGCCACATGTCAAAATACATTCTGCCACATGGCAAAAAAAAATGCCATGTGGCAAAATCAATTTTACCACATGTAAAAAAAAACTGCCACATGGCAAAATACATTTTGCCACATGGCAAATACCACTTTTCGTTCTCGGCCCTGCTGCGACACAGTGCTGAGGTATCGGCTCTGATTTGAACTCAGGTGCAAAACGTGTGATCCTGACAACCTTAATGTGTATACGGTTTTATTCCAATCTATTCACAAGTAACGGACGAGTAGCAATTTTAGTTAGTATCCCAAGAAGAAGAATAACAAAGTAAGTTAGAACTTGAGACATGCCTCCGGGCGGTCGAAAAATCAGGTGCGTTTTTCAGTCATGCACTTAAGCAGAAGCACTTGACAAACCTGTACATCCAGGCTGCGCTTCTTAACTTTAATAAAATTCTCAATTTTCCCACAATGTGTGTGTGTGATGGCCCAGACAGCTGATGACGTAGAGGTGACGTCTCAACGAGATGACTCACACTCAAACATCCAAAGTTGACACCGTTTCCCGTCCTCCAGGCAGCACCTCGTCACCTTACACATCTTCTATTTGCAGATGAACTATACTCTCCTGCATTAACTATATTAGCACTAAAGCAGTGGCTCTTAACCTTGCTAAAGGTACTGAACCCCGTGACTTTCACAGGTGTATTAACCGAACCCTTTTGGATTTTAGAAAAATCTTTTTTTTTCTAATTCAAAATCAATATATCTAAGGTAGCAAGACCTCAATGAATTTCCATTAAAATTATTTTCGTATTTAGACAGCATGTTTTTAAACATGCCAAAATGTGTTTTTATCTTTATGCTTGCAGCATTACCAGACCAGTAAAGGGACTGGCCCAATGTGCATATCTTAGAATTTTTCATTCAAATTTGGAGGAATATATCTTATATTGTTCAACATTAGACCTGCTTTGTTGCAGTAACCTTGAACGTGCAGTTTCAGTCAAGTTTACATTTCAAATTTCTAACAAATGTAATGAAACACCCTGCACAAAATGATCGCCAAATTTGTACACAAGTTCATTTTGAAAATAAACTATAAACTATACATATATATATATATATATATATATATATATATATATATATATATATATATATATATATATATATATATTTTTTTTTTTTTTACATAAATATATATAAAAAGATTTTTTACATTTTTTTATTTCCACGGCCATGTTGTGTTGAAGAAACGTATGCGGCGACCCGTTGCTGACCATTACGGTACGTGACGTCACCATTTTGTTTCGGTAATACTTCACTCTAATCGGCCGAATAATTTCGTCTGTGTTAAATTCTGCTTTTTTCACTCTTCGTAAAGCACAGAATTTAGTTTCTTGAACTCATTTGAGTCAACGTTTATTGCAGCTCCGCAACATATCCATATCCATAACAAACGTAAGCACACACTTCCCGTGTCCGTCAACTATATCTGTCCCTCGGGAAACTCAAACCCAAATAACAATAGTTCCTATTGTTACTGTCGTGTTGACAGCGATGTGCTCTCACGGATTTCTGACTTACGTTCTCACTTTCATTTTACCGTATCAATCCATGGAAGAAACATTTATTCATCATGATGAAACGAGCAAGTTATACAGCAGCGTTTAAAAGAAAAGTCACATCTGTTTTGTTTTCTCCTAGATTCTGCTAAATTGGAGAAGTTGTCAAATCATATCATTACCGTAAATATTGTCAGTTTATGATAATGTTTTGAACTACCAATGTGCTATGCTTGTGCTGTGTTTCACTAGTCAGGAAAATGACATTTCTGTATCTGTACACGAGCTCTGTTTTCTTGTATTCTTCTATTTATTGGTGCTAAAATTAGGGTGCGCGTTATAAACGGGTACAATGATTTCCCCTAGATTTTCCAAGTAAATTTGGGGTGCGCATTATACACCGGTGTGCCTTATATTCGGGAAATTACGGTACTTATTTACCCCACTGTATATACAGTATATATATATATTTAAAATTTTACTTATATTATTTATAGTCTTTTTTTTTTTCATCGCCCATGGCAAAATTTGTGCAGGCCACACTAAAACAACAATTTGATGTCAAATAGGGTGTCCAAAAATATTGTACCATGGGCAGCAAATAAGCCCCTGAGCTCTAAGTTGGAGACCACTGCTCAAATTCCTCAGTTTTCACTGACTGCACTTGATTGCTTCACAAATGCAGACTATCCGCACTTTTGCGTTCCTGTTTTTTAAATTGCATATTTTTAGTTCAGCGACGTTAAGCAAGCCCAATGCAATCACATCAAGAAACTATAAGTGACACATTTATACAAAGTAAGATAGAGGACACACTTGTGATGTGTTGGCTGAGATACATGCAAATGATATTTTTCCCCCAAGCATGTTAGTGCGTAACATCCACTATCCCCTCCATCTGCTTCTGTTTTTCTGGAGTTACAAATGAGGAAGTATGCATAATGGTCCAGGGGTTGCCTGGCAACCTCCCGTCTCTCATCACATGTTGGCGGTTAGTCACTCATACTTTGACATGTCCATGCTGATATTATAACATCGCATTTTAGGGTGTCGTTTTTGTCCTTGATCAAAATGCCCTCCAGCATTTCAACAAAGAAGACGCAATACGCTAAAAGGAAGTTGCAAGAAGTTGAGTGTAAATACGGGTCATCAGACTAGAGGAGTTAAAAAGGCAGACGCCGTGTCACATTTTGATTTTTGCATGCAAAATGAGGGTTGCTTGCAGGGAAGCTCATCACTTTTGTCTTCCAGCATACACTGGCGTCTTACCATCACAAGACTGTCATCAACTCTATTAGTTTAACATAATGAACAAATTAATCATGTATTCATTGATCATATGATGAATTATCTTACAACTGCAAAACTAGTTTGATGAGTATTAATACTACCATGTACAGTTAAGTATCATGAATCTTGAATTTAATGGCGCCAAGAACTTGTCAAATGCAGTGGCGGACTTGGCAATTTTGGGGCCTAAGGCGAACATATCCAGGGGCCCTCTTCATGGGTCAGGGGTTAAAAAGGTGAGAAGGGTGTGGAGGAAATATGTTCTGGTACACTAGGGCTGTCCTAAACAACAAATTTTCTCCTGATTAGTGAGCTGACTAGTTTTACGATTAATCGACTAATCTAATAATTTTCTTATTAATTCACAAAATCATTTTGGAACACTTAAATTCTTTATTAAAGTACAAATAATCATGTAAATAACAATTATTAATCACAAATAAACAATGAGGTTAAATGCTGATAGCATTTACTAGTGCAAAAAAATGGAACGTAAACAGATTCGGAACACTGACTTTGCCTTTCCAACATTATTCAAAACAATTCTTAAAAAAAAAAATTCTAGCAGTATTATTATAGTATACTACTATGTATAATAGTAGTATAATATTTATAATAATTATTCATTGCCAATCATATTTGTCACGAAGAGTGTCATTTGAAAGCTATTCTTAGTGTAGAATCTGTATTATGTAGTATTTACTCAACATATTACAATATAAATTCTGAAGTATGTTGGATTAACTCCAGAAATCATTATTTATATGACGAACATGACGTGCTTTTGCTGTTAACCAGCTGTTGAGTGTTATTGTATGACTGATTGGAACTGTACTACATTGTTTCGCCACAGGGTGTGCTGTCGTGTATTTTATGTTCGGTGTGAAGAAGAGCAAGAAAGTCAAAGGAGGCATTAGCGGCCTGTTCTCAACTTCTCCCTCACTGCACTGTGGCTCTCATGGAGAGCACGTTCGCTCATGTGTTCGAAATGAACGATAGCCGACGTGCAAAGTAGCAAGTGAGCTGTAAAAATAGCGAGCTTAGTGGCGTGAATACCGCGGGAGAGCTAAGTGAAGCTAACGAACAGCTAAGCAAAGCTAAGCGATGCTAAACGGCGCTAAATGAAGCTAAGCGACTGATACTCAGTCCGTCTTCGTGGAACAGTCCATTGTAGTGCGTGTGCGTGTGTGTGTGTGTGTGGGGTGGGGTGGGGGGGGGTAATATAAATGCAGCATTCAAATGTCTTTCTTTTTTGTTTTGTTATTTGTTTGTTTGGTATAGTGATGGGTCCGTGAGACCTCATGAAGCGTGTCGACACAGTGACACACTGTGTTGACACAGTGTGGATACTGTGTCATTGAATACTGACACCTGCTGGACATAAAAAATCCCTACAGGCAACCCACTTGACAGACTGACACTGAATTGATGACATAGCATGTAAAATCAAATAATTTAAGTCTTTGCATTCATATTGCATTATTCCATATCTTTAAATTATGTGAACATATATTATAATGTGAAAATGTAAGTAATAATGAATGGGTGAATGAGGAATGCCTGTGGACTTTTTGTTCTGATAAAATTTTATTCAAAAACATAGTTTTTTTTTTTAATGTTTAAAATTTAGTTGGTTACCTTTTTAAAATCAAACAAGCCTGCTGTGGACAACACACTCGCATGGAACCAATGATGCCAGCATGCACAAGAATTTCCAGTTGAAAGAGGTTTGGATAAGATGTCCATTGGCTCAGTTGGGCTTCGGTTCATGTTCGGCTCAGCCATGCATCGTTGCACTTTTGCAATTTCATCTACAGTTGCATTGCCTTCTTGACTCCCCACTTCGTCATCTAAGTGCTACCATAACCCACCAGAAAGAAATTGAAGTGGACAAAAAATAAATTATAGCTTAATTACAGATATCTAATAAATTACCAAAAAAGTGACTGTGGGAAAGTAAAGGAATGGCTCTATACCTGTGTTTATTTTGGGATTATCAGAAACTTCATTCTCATGCTTGGGCCAGTAATGCTTCAGCATTGAGGAGGTGGCAACTGTTTGTATATGGCAGGTTAGTCATATACAAAGTACAAATGCAACATTTCACCTGCAAAAAAAAAAAAACTTTAATAGTAAAACCGAAAATTTTGGTCTTGCGCTGCGATACGTTCTGACCAGGACTCGAACCCGCGCGCACTACGCGCCGGGGACGAGTGGCGTTCGCTCTGACCACTAAGCTAACATGTCAAATGCAGGCAAAGGTGTAGGCAAGGCTCCACAAATGACGGACCCGCGTGTACCTGTCACACTAATAAACTCAGATTTACATTAAAATTAATTGTACAGTATTTTGAATGGAAGATGACAACTGCATTTTCCCTGTCTTACGTCCATTTCCACAGCATGTAGACAACGAGGAAGTAACCGTGAGATGTGGATTGTTTCAGCAGCTCCATCGCGTTGACAGACGCGCTTCCTTTTGAAGCAGTTTGCCGTGTCATGACTGTGTCGACACAGTTCAATGAGTTCATGCATCGGTCACGTGATTTTCTTGTAGCGATATGCGCACCGATGCAGGGGTTGCTCCATGAGCTCGGCGCGCGTGCCGGCGCATTAGTATCACTGGACCCATCACTAGTTTGGTATGCTGACATAATTATAGATGACGAATAGTTGGGGTTCTGCTGGCTCCGGTGGCCCAAGCCGTTGCTCGTTGGGGCAAGGGCAGCTGGTTGGGGGCCCCCTACTGGCTGGGGGCCCATGGCGATCGTCTACTTCGTCTGAATAGTAGATCCGCCTATGGTCAAATGTCAAGCAGTGTCTAAAGTAACAACAAAACAATCAAATGACGTTCCTTCACTTTGAGAATGAATGACATATACAGTATACTCATGACAACATCTTACTGGGTATTGAAGTCAGTATGCATCTCGCCTAATGCAATCATGTCCATAAATGGAGTTTTTTTTTTTTTCACAGAAATCGATTTAGTTTTGCCTCAGATAATCATGGACTTTAACTGGCAACCAGCAAAGCTATTTTGCAAGATGAGTTAATCACCAAACAGACACACCTCCTTATCTGTAAAGCATATAAGCAACGCCGAGCTTTCCGTTCAGTGTGCATTTAAATCTACACGGCTTGTTCTGTAACTAAATGCACCCAGAAATTTTCTGAAATTATAACTGTGCAGTATTGATATCTTGCCTCCAGTCTTTATTTGTCAATCCAGTCTAGCCGTCTCACCTGAATTGAAAACGAACACGTGGAGGACCTGAAAGAGTGCCTCCAACATTACTTAACCAAATGACTAATTGATGTTTTGTTTTGATTTTGTCACAAAACTCACCCGAAAAATCCAAACAAAAATTACAGTATAAAGTCATTTGAAAAAATTAGGACACCCTACGGAAGCCTGTGTGTTTTCTAACATATTTGGTTGTATGGATATTTAAAATCAATGTTAAAAATCTTGAGAGATTCATGTAATAGACCTAAACAATTAAACTGGGGAAAAAAGTTTTTTTTTTTTTAAAATAAATTTCTGTAAAATGTCATTTTAAATAAACACAATTTCGGTTGAGGAATAAATTAGGACAATCCCACATTCAATCCCACTTAAAAATGATAAAATCGTACACAGGAGTATCACATCAGGCTCACATGATTAGAACATCATTATACAATATTTTGAAGGAGCCTTGCCTTATTTAAACCTAACATTGAGTATGGTGTGCCCTTGAATGTTGAAGTGAGAGAAAACACCGTGGTGAGATCAAAGGAGCTGTCTGAGGCCTTCAGAAAGAAGATTGTAGATGCTTATGAGTCTGGGAGATTCTTTTGAAGAGATTTCAAAAGATTTCAAAAGAATATAAAATCAGCCATTCCACTGTCCGGAAAATAGTCTACAAGTGGAGGACATTCAAAACAACTGCCAGAATGACCAGGTCAGGCTGTCCAAGCAAGTTCACCCCGAGAGCAGAACACAAGATGCTAAAAGAAGTCTCCAAAAACCCTAAAATGTCATCACGGGACATTACATAACAATTCTTTTACAGGTCAATATGAGGTCAACCAGCCCCCCATTTTTATCATAAATGAGTAAAAAAAGGTGTCAATCGTTTGTGCTGCATTAGTGCTAGTTTGTGCTGTAAAAATTTTCGTTTGTGCTGCTATTGTTTTTGAGATATTAATTTCGAGTGATGACGTCACATAAGCCCCCATTTATTTCAAAATGGACCCGAATTGGTGCTAGTCGTTTATGCTAAGTTTGTGCTGTAAACATTTTCGTTCGTGCTGCTATTGCTTTATAATATTGAGGTATCAATTTCTAGTGATGACGTCAATCGCAGCGACTCCGTCTACGCATAGCCCCAGACATACTTCAGATTATAAATACTTCCCTCCAAACAGGAGAGTTTCCTCAGACTTTAAAAACTGCAGTAATAAAACCTCTCCTAAAAAAACCTAATCTGGATTCCTCAACCATTAGTAATTACAGGCCAATATCAAATCTGACATTCCTGGGGAAAATTATCGAAAGGGTTGTGTTTGAACAGATCCAGACTTTTATGATCCAAAACAATCTTTTTGACTCATTTCAGTCTGGATTTCGGCCACAACACAGCACCGAGACCGTGCTTATCAAAGTCCTAAATGATATTCGTCGGAATACCGATGCAGGCAAATCATCTGTTCTGCTACTATTGGATCTCAGCGCCGCATTTGACACGGTTGATCACAACATACTACTCAGCAGATTGGAACAGTGGGTAGGGCTTACTGACACTATTCTTCAGTGGTTCACATCCTATTTACATGATAGGGATTTCTTTGTGTCAATCGGAAATTATCAGTCAGAACGAACCAAATTCACGTGTGGAGTCCCTCAAGGGTCAATTCTTGGACCACTCTTATTTAACATCTATATGCTTCCGTTAGCTCAGATAATGGAACAGTATGACATCTCCTATCACGCCTATGCAGATGACACACAACTGTACATTTCTGTGTCCCCACATGATTATAGTCCCTTAGTCTCCCTGAGTAAATGCATTCATCAAATCAATGAATGGATGTGCCAGAATTTTCTCCAGTTAAATGTGGAGAAAACAGAGGTGATCATTTTTGGGCCAAAAAAGGAAAGGTCAAAGATAAGCAGCCAACTTAGCACAATGTCACTTACAGCTACAAATCAAGTCAGAAACCTTGGCGTAATTATTGACTCAGACCTAAAATTTGATAGCCATCTAAAGTCCGTCACTAAATCCGCTTATTACCACCTAAAAAATATAACCAGAATTAAGGGGCTTCTGACTCAACAAGACATGGAAAAACTTATGCATGCATTCGTTTTCAGCAGATTGGACTACTGCAACGGTATATTTACAGGTCTTGATAAAAAATCAGTCAGGAAGCTGCAGCTAGTACAGAATGCTGCAGCCAGAGTCCTCACAAATACAAGGAAGCTGGACCACATTACACCGGTTTTGAAATCGCTACACTGGCTTCCAGTGAGTCAAAGGATAGACTATAAAATACTACTGCTCGTCTACAAAACACTTCATGGCCTTGGACCAAAATACATGCTTGACTTGTTAGATTCCTATGAGACATCTAGACCCTTAAGGTCGTCTGGAACGGGTCTTCTGCATGTTCCAAGAACAAGAACCAAGCAGGGTGAGGCAGCATTTAGTTATTATGCTCCTCACCTCTGGAACAAGTTACCCGAAGGTCTGAAGTATGCTCAAACCGTTAGCTCATTTAAATCAGGGCTAAAAACGCTTTTGTTTAGCACTGCATATCCATAACTGTCTATATATTTCAATCTACCTGCCTTCTATTCCTCTTGTGCTTATCTCCATTGCTGATTTCAATGATTATTATTAGTAGTAGTTTTTGCTTTATTTCTATTTTTGTTTTATTTTTATTTATTTATTTTTATTCTGTGATTAAATGCGATCTTCTGTCTTGGTTTTTACGTTGTGTTGATTTAAATGTGATTTTTATGGTTTTCATGTGATGTAAAGCACTTTGAATTGCCTTGTGTTGAATTGTGCTATATAAATAAATTTGCCTTGCCTTGCCTTGCCTTACGCTGACGAACTGTACCAACTCTCTCAATAACGGAAGGGTGTCCCAACGACTAGCGCAAACGTAGCGCAAACGAATGGCACCCCTTCGGGTCCATTTTGCAGTATATGGGGGACTTCAGATATTTAATTTCGAGTGATGACGTGATTGAAAGCCTCCCATTTACTGCAAAACGGACCCGAAGAAGTGACATTCGTTTGTGCTATGTTTGGGCTAGTTGTTGGGACACCCCTCTGTTTTGAGAGAGTTGGTAACAGTTCGTCAGCGTAGACGGACTCGCTGGGATTGACGTCATCATTAGAAATTGATACCTCAATATCTGTAAAACAAAGCAGCACAAACGAAAATGTTTACAGCACAAACATAGCATTAATGACTAGCACCAATTCGGGTCCATTTTTAAATAAGTGGGGGCCTGTGTGACGTCATCACTTGAAATGAATATCTCAATATCTCAAAAACAATAGCAGCACAAACAAAAAATTTTACAGCACAAACTAGCACTAATGCAGCACAAACGATTGACCTTTTTTTTTTTTTTAGCCATTTATAATAAAAATGGGGGACTGGTTGACCTCAGATTGACCTATAAAAGAATTGTTAATATCTCAAAAACGATAGCAGCACAAACTAAAAAAATTTCAGCACAAACCAATGACATAATTTCTCTTTGCGTTTGATGGGGGATGGTGGTTAAAAGTGAGGCTAAAAAGAACAAAAGTAATCTCATTTCATTCTCATTTATAATAACCGGTATATACCTTTTAAAACTATTAATTATTCTAAAAAAACAAATAAATGCATTCATTAATCTTCTGTACTGCTTATTCTCACGAGAATCATGGGGTGCTGGAGTCTGAACTGGTTACTTGCCAAAAGCAGTCAATAAAATGATAAATTAATAAAAATGTTAATCAAAAACATTGGGGGCGGGGGTTCGCTGGTAGCGATATTTCCACACTTAAAACACTATAATTCAGCTACGCGCATCTCCTTACCTTTCTGTTTGACCACGCCCACCTTGCGCCCACAAACCGGGCCCCTAGGAGGCCTGGGCCTAGGTTCGGTTGCACCCCCTAAATTCCGCACCTGCTATCAACGCTTAGTAATCTTTCGCTGCCAGCCTCTCCCATTCAAAATGGATTAGATGTCTAGCGTCATCAATGGCAGCCAATGAGTGTCCTATCAAGGATTAAACATGTTTTATGCGTTCTCTGTCTATTGTTCCAATTATTCGAGTCTAAAAAAAATTTGGTGAAAAAAAATCAGAAATCATATTTTGGGTGAAAAAAATTGCAGGTTTTATTCTTAGGTCACATTGCATAATCGTAATTTCAGTTAAAGCGATTCATAACTCAGTCTTTATTTTTAGGACAAGTAATTGTAGAAATCAAGCTTTTAGAAAAATAAATGAGCACTGCAAACGTATCCAAAATATGCTAACAGAAACAGAAACTTGCTGTGGTCATGCTCGACAAAGCCAACTCAGCCAAGATGGTGGGTTGACTACTCCAAAAATAAGTTATTCAAATAAATTTTACGGTCCCACTAAATACCCCATGCCCGTGAAATTGAGAAGTTGCTATAACTGAAGGCAGTCCTGTGTTACAGGCAAGGCTCAGTCGATGGCAAAGATAAGCATGCTCGCTGTGGGGTGAGGAGAAAGGTAAACACACACAGAGATTAGACGAGGGACACGCTCGGTGAAAAACCAGCGTTCAGTTGCAAAAATGCAGCTGTGGCCTTTCCACGAGATTTCTTTTTAGCTTAATGTGACATGGAAATGGATGGTGCTATGAAATGAAATGAAATGAATGAATGAATCAATAAAAATGACTGCACTGATGTAATTTTACATGACGAAAACTAATTTGGAACTAAATTTCTTTTTTTTTTTTTTTTTTTTCACCATTTCATAATTATTCCACCCAAAACAATGCATCAGGGAACGCCGACTTACACTTTCAGCAATTCTGTTTGTGACATGACAATCAGAATTGATGATCATTTCTAGCTTTCTAGTTCTGCGCCAACTAGTTCATGTGGACAGAATGACAGAATGGTGACCCGGCAATAAGAGAATAGAAAGTACAGTGGGAGAAATAAGTATTTAGTCAACCACCAATTGTGCAAGTTCTCCTACTTGAAAAGATTAGAGAGGCCTGTAATTTTCAACATGGGTAAACCTCAACCATGAGAGACAGAATGTGGAAAAAACCCAGAAAATCACGTGGTTTGATTTTTAAAGAATTTATTTCCAAATTAGAGTGGAAAATAAGTATTTGGTCACCTACAAACAAGCAAGATTTCTGGCTGTCAAAGAGGTCTAACTTCTTCTAACGAGGTCTAACGAGGCTTCACTCGTTACCTGTATTAATGGCACCTGTTTTAACTCATTATCGGTATAAAAGACACCTGTCCACAATCTCAGTCAGTCACACTCCAAGCTCCACTATGGCCAAGACCAAAGAGCTGTCGAAGGACACCAGAGACAAAATTGTAGACCTGCACCAAGCTGGGAAGACAGAATCTGCAATAGGTAAAACGATTGGTGTAAGGAAATCAACTGTGGGAGCAATTATTAGAAAATGGAAGACATACAAGACCACTGATAATCTCCCTCGATCTGGGGCTCCATGCAAGATCTCACCCCGTGGCGTCAAAATGATAACAAAAACGGTGAAAAATTCCAGAACCACACGGGGGTACCTAGTGAATGACCTACAGAGAGCTTGGATCACAGTAACAAAGGCTACTATCAGTAACACAATGCGCCTCCAGTGACTCAAATCATGCCCTGCCAGACGTGTCCCCCTGCTGAAGAAAGTACACGTCCAGGCCCGTCTGCGGTTCGCTAGAGAGCATTTGGATGATCCAGAAGAGGACTGGGAGAATGTGTTATGGTCAGATGAAACCAAAATAGAACTTTTTGGTAGAAACACAGGTTCTCGTGTTTGGAGGAGAAAGAATACTGAATTGCAGCCGAAGAACACCATACCAACTGTGAAGCATGGGGGTGGAAACATGCTTTAGGGCTGTTTTCATGCAAAGGGACCAGGACGACTGATCTGTGTAAAGGAAAGAATGAATGGGGCCATGTATTGAGAGATTTTGAGTGAAAATTTCCTTCCATCAGCAAGGGCATTGAAGATGAGACGTGGCTGGGTCTTTCAGCATGACAATGATCCCAAACACACAGCCAGGGCAACAAAGGAGTGGCTTCGTAAGAAGCATTTCAAGGTCTTAGAGTGGCCTAGCCAGTCTCCAGATCTCAACTCCATAGAAAATCTTTGGAGTTGCCAGGTGGCAATTAATAACATATGTCAAAAGGAATCAGTATTGCAAATTATAGTATTATGTCATAATAATGACGGTCTTATGACAGTCTTATGACACTGCTTTCAAATAAAGTGTTCCCTATTATCCCAAATAAATCAACAAATAAGCCGCACTGGACTATAAGCAGGAATCAAAATGAAGGAAAAAAGTAGCGGCTTATAGTCCAAAAATTACGGTAATTGCCATCATGTCACTAACTCCATTTATTTCCAGCTCGAATCTTTTACATCCATTCAAAGGCGAGATAATTTGCCGGATATCACCAAATGACATCTGTTATAAACATTCATACAGTGTCATGTCATGATTATGATTGTCTAATGACAGTTTTATGGCGCCGCTGTCAAATAAAGTGTTCCCAAATACTATAACTAGCAATTAATAAAACAACTGGTACAGTAACTGAAAAAAATAATTAGCACAGAACATGAATTTTGATTGTCATTAACATTTGTTGCGCAGCAATGCATGCTAGGAGGCATGTTGAACAACAACAGCATTGACAGCAGGTGGCAGCAAAGGTTGACTTTCTCATCCAATGGAGTTGTGATGGCCAAATGAAGCTTCTTGAAGCAATGAAGCTTTGCAGCCATTTCGTTCAAAGCTTCATGGTGGTTCATTTTGTCTTATGACAGACACTTATAATACAGTGAGGACAGCGGCGGCTTATATTCCAGTGCGGCTTATCGATAAACAAATGCTGTTTTCGAGTCAAATTTGGTGGGTGGCGGCTTATAGTCAGGTGCGCCTTATAGTGTGATAATTACGGTACAAGCATTGACACTTTTCGGCCACCAGGTGGGGGGCTGGCCCCCCTGAAAATCCGCTTATGTCTTTTGAAGCAAAAGAAGAAAAAAAAAACGTGTGGACGCCATTGCTTCGAGTGGGCGGGTACGTTGGTTTCCCAGCTGAGGGGGTTGTTGTCAAGGAAGTACATCATTGTCTTTCGCCTTGTAAAACTCCGCTGCCCCCTTGGGCCTTGCATGAATACTACAACCTTTTCACGCGGAATTGCAACATCGTTCGAATGGAGACGTAACCATGTAAACCAGGGGTGTCCAAACTTTTTGCAAAGGGGGCCAGATTTCGTGTGGTAAAAATGTGGAGGGCCAACCTTGGCTGACGTCCTTTACATAGAACAATATATTTAAGCAAATTTTAGCAAGCCATTCTGTGTGTCACATTTGCTTTCTTATTATTTTTAATTAAATATTTCAACTAGCATTTGTTGTGTTCTCTTTCGACTCTCAGGCTCTTGCAAAATACTGCTGCTGTAAAGTTAAACAAGCTTAAAGTTGCTTCAATTTCTCGCTACGAATCTTCCCTGTAATCTTGTCGTACATGTCAGCTTATCTTGTTTAGTAATATCGCCTCACATTGAACTCTTTAAAAACAGCGACTGTCTCTTTGCAAATGAGGCAGACACAGTTGTTGCGTATTTTAGTGAAGAAATAGTCCAATTTCCACCTATCCCTGAAGCGTCGGCCGTCGCAATAAACTTTCTTTTTTGTTGATTGTCGCCATTTAAGAAAATTGGGAGTAAAGGATCACATGGGGTTATGTTGCTTAGAGTGCTGCTGCCTTTTAGCGGGTAAATGAGGAGCAGCATTTAGTGTGTAAGCTACTTCATATGCTGGTAGCAGTACTGCTGACCAATTTATTAAGTCTGTGCCAGACGTTATTGATTTTATGACAGAGGCTGGGGGCCGGATGAAATTTGACCACGGGCCGCATTTGGCCCCCAGGCCGGACTTTGGACATGTCTGATGTAAACGCAAACAAGAAATGTGACGGATTCTCCGGGCGTCACCATGTAAACGGTCCTATAGAGTGGCAGTTGCCACCCCATAACACCCTGGTGGATTTGCCCCTGGGATTTGTGTCCAAAATATGATCTGCTATCATTCTAAAATCACCTGCTGTAATATTTCATAGCACTTTTAATTCATAGGATACTTATTCGACTTAGGGGCTGCCATTGACGTCCAATCCATTTTGACTGGAAGGAGCGGAATCTCCGTTAAACATAAGCAGGTAGAACCTTTTCTAGTAAATAAGTTAACTTGTCTGACAGCAGTAAAAAGTAGCCAATCCCGCGTGTGTCCCATTGCGTCAAGTGGTGAAAACAGATTGTTTTTCAAGAATGGGAAGGACAACAAAAACCCTTAAATTAACATCACGTGCGATGTTTGAAGAGCAGAGACGAGGACAAATGCCAAAGAAGAACGTGTTCCGACTTTGGTTTGAGACTCTTATTTGTTCTCATTGTCCGTTTGCCTTTTGAATCTTTACCCTGCGTTCTGATCTGCTTGGAAAAATGTGACGACTACCTTTCGCAGTAGCATTCCCTCCGGACTAATGGGTGTGTCTGCAAGGCTGCGGAAAGGTGCACTTGCCAACATCTTTAAGAGTGTCAACAATGATTCACTTTGAGCACATTTCTAAGAGGTTTCACCTGACACTTGACATATTTGTTCTGGCAAAACATGCGTTATTTTAGCTCAAACACATCCTGCGCACGTTGTTCATGTTTTAGCCACGCCCTGACTTAAAAATCTAAAATGATCACGCAATAAATCTGGCATTTAAATGATAGTAATAAAAAAAAAAAATCTATAATGGAGAGAAAATTCACAAAGCAGGTGGTAGCTTTTGAGCCTATACAAAAATGTTTGGCTTGGACAGTACTTGCGAGAACATCTGAAAATGTGGTAAAATGCATTCCAGGCCAGTAGATGGTAATGGCACTCGTAAAGACAAAAACTCTTTGACATACAGTAGCTTTCTTTTGAAAGCCCACAGCAGACAACTTAGCAATAGAAAACAGATATTAATGCAAAACAATCATTCCTCTTTTGCAGGTAGGGTTGCCAAACGTTCTGAATTCGATAAAAAAAAGTATGCGTCCCGTATTATCAGTGTTGAGAGTAACGCCGTTATAAATAACGCCGTTACGAGTCGACTCTCTGCTCTGTTGATTTGTCATCCAAGACTTGGGGTGGGTTCAGGTTCGAGAATAGCGCACGTACTTCTGACTCCAAGCTGTTTGTCCCTGCTCATTCAATTAGACAATGTTTTCCAAAGTTTGGTAACGTTACTGTGTTTGCTACACCTGATGCTAGCCTCGTTCCCATCTCCCACTGTCAGTCAGCAAAAATTCTGCTTCCATCTTGAGGACGGCAGACGCTTTGAAGGTGACGTGAATTGTCAGGAAACGAGCCTACCTGAATGCAGCCCCTCGAGAGATGCGATGGAAGTGATTGTGATTGGCTGAGGGTTAGAGTCATGTGTCGTGGTAAGCCAATCAGAGCCGGTGAGTTCACAAGCAAACCGGAACAGCGCATGCGGCAAACACACACACGCAAAACAGATGCACAGGGTCGGGATGGCAGAGCATTCAGAAGAAAAATTGTCCTTTAAGAGGCAGAGATATAGACACTATTTCAAGTTTGTCGAAATTAAAGGAAAGAACCTGCATGTAATGTGTAATTTATGTCCCGGGGCAAAGCTTTTGTCGACATCTGTGGTAAGCAGTTCAAATCTGCTGAAGCACATAACAAGTTAACTACCTGTCTGTTCTTCTCTATTCCACTGACTCGAATACTGCTCAGAAAATTTCAAATTCTTTGACATACAACAAGTTCTTTTTAAAGTAACGGAAATAGTTACTTTCCCTGGTAACTAGTTACTTTTACTATAGAGTAATTCAGTTACTAACTCAGTTACTTTTTGGAAGAAGTAGTGAGTAACTCTAACTAATTACTTTTTTCAAGTAACGTGCCCAACACTGCATATTATCAAGAAACTCAAAAATAGTGTCTGCTTTATAGAGCGAACGAATACTGGAAGGTTCCTTTTAAAGTGCGTATGACACCAAAAAGCATTTTTATTTCATATTTCACGCAGTGTTTTATGCTCCTGAATGAAATGGACCGCTTGGATGTGTGTGGAAGCGATCGTTTTATATATGGCAGAAAACACAGACAAGACTGAAAAAGCAGTTTCTGCTCTTAAACCCCTCTTTAAAAGAAACTGCTGTATTTTAAGATAAAACAACTGTTGTGTTTGATAGAACAATATGTCTATATGCTGCCATTGCAGATTCATGGCACATGAAGCCCCCGAACTATTTTTAATTTGTCCGTTTTACCCTGAAAACCCCCGCTTACAGACATCGCGCAACCGCTTTTGTTTCAACCCAGCCATAAAACGAAGGTAATTAATTATGTTTATTATTCCAAATGTCTGTCGTTTTTAGCTTACAATCATTCATTGATGTCTCATATTTCGGTTAAAAAATAAAAAATAAAAACACTTTCAAAAATTATTCACTCACATATTTGAAACTTTTAAATAAATTACGTCACAATGAAAAAAATGGCGTCTGTAAAAAAGTAATGGATATCTACCGCATAACTATCGCTTAATTGTTTTTTGTTTTTTTTTTGTTATTGTCGCATTTTCCCCATTGCGTTAGATGATAAATAATTGATACAAACAAAAAAAAGTTGAAAAAAAAATGTTTAAAAGGATAAATATATGACAAAGAAAATCTCGACCACTCCTTGATGTCTGCGATTTCTGCATCGCGACCCTTGTTATATTAATAATAATAATAATACATTTTATTTATGTTTCACCCATAAAATCCCCAAAAAATCCAGCTGTGGCCATTCACAGCTGTGTCTTGACACTCAGTGATACATGCTACTTGGAGTTTTTGGATCAAAACAAAGTAAGTACGCGATAATATCTCGTTTAAGTCATGGCGTCTGTAATTCTGCTCTCGCGTGCTCTCACCTCCAGATAGGGTTTTGCTGTTTAAAAAATATTTTTTTTTTTTAAAAATGCCCTCCTGCTCAAAATTTTTCTTCCCCCAGAAAATTGAGACTTTAAGCTTTCCAATGACGTATCACACATGCATATCGGCCAATTTTGAAAGTTGGCTAAACTGGGGGTCTCAGAGCGGAACATCAAGTCACCTGAGTGTTTTCCGCCATATTTAATTTTGAATCCCGCGCCATGAAAATGAGTGACTTCCGGCTTTAGTCTCGGGTTTAGGACCAATGCGAATGTGACGTCACCCAGGTCAGCATCTCACAATACAGCATCAATTGCATTGATAGCATGCAGATTGACTGCGGATTCAGCTGATTTTGCAGATTCATTCGTTTATTTTTTGCATCACGCCAGCCAAACGGCTGCAGGCTTTTGTAGCTGCACCAGGGAGAGGCGTGTGAGCCTTTTGGGGTTTCAAAAAGTTTCGGTTTACTCCAAGATCGGCCAAGACCAATGTGCTACAACTGTGGGACCATTGGACTTACGAGAAAGTGAGTAAACATCGTGTTTTGTATTATGTCAAATACTGGGATCATGGCACACGTTTTAATACGGAGGTGGCTTGCATCTTGTGGCTGACAATGCTCCTTGTCCACCGAGAATGCCCTTTGGCCGACGACCGGCGTTTTGTCGCACCCACCCCCGCCGGGAGAGCACTGTATTTAGCTTATTGCCCTCTTCGTGTGCCCGGTGTTCTGTCAAGTTTTCAACCCCATCAGAAATTGCAACTTTGTGTAAAAATGGCTGCGCACTTTTTTTTTTTTTTTAAATAAAGGACCAGTTACTTACATTTGATCATGGACTGACACGTAGAAAACTTCTCCTCAGACACATCCTGCCATGTTAGCTGCACAACACCTGCAGCCGCTCTCTTATGACTCCCTCACCGTTTACGTCTTCGCGGTGTAGTAAAGCATGATTTTACGCCATATTCGTGTTGAGCATGAGGCAGCGAAGCGCTCCTCCGACGTTGGCCGGTTTTTCCGGCGGTCATTGTCTAGCTGCTTCCCCGCAAACGAGCCCTCTACCCGCAGCAGGGGAACGACTAGCTATAACTTGCTTGCCGCCGGGTGGGTTGCCGATCGGCGAAGACAATCGACAACCCCGCTGCCGTGTGAAATGATCCGGGCTAGTTTTGTGTGATTTTTCGCTTCGAGACTTTGAAACATCACTCGATTCGGGTTAGCATGTCGACTAGCTGTCACGCCTCTTTGTTAGTTTACATTCTCCGAAGCCGGGGCAGGGAAATGACAAAAGCCAGACTAACTATGGTGACATAAAATATCGTTCGGGAGGTGCAAGAAGTCGACAGTTTTGGTTTATGGAGTAATTTTGCCATGTCGTACTGAATAAATGCAATTTTATTATTTCATATTTCATTTAGCACAACTGTTATTTGTCATGACCATACAATTTATATAATTATTGGGGAAAAAAACTTCGATAAAAAGAATATCCTGTAAAATATAGGAGTAGCGAGACTGAAATAATGACATTTTATGGCTCTCTTCATCGCATTTTCTTTGTTTAGAATAATTCCCCCTCAATGGGCCGAATTCTAAATCAGATGAAACCATGACCCTGCCGACGTCATGTTTTACTTTTGGGGCGGGGGGGCACAACATGTTGATGACGCCGAAACGCAGTGTCAGCAATAAAATTAACTTATAAGAATATTTATAATAATAAGTTGCCAATGAGCGTTTTTTGTTTCCCATCTGGAGGGGAATTTTAAATAAGGCTGCTTAGGCAATACTTTTCGCCAAGATCGTCATCCATTGAATATGGAACGCCCGCCGGTGTCGTGCCAATGTAGTTACCCCAGTCAAAAATTGTATCCCCTGGGCGGAACCATATGGACGTACATTTGTGTCTTTATTATTCAATCAAAAAAATGTTTGAATGCAAAAATAAATTTGAATAAACTCAAAAACTCCCCAAAATTTTTTTGACTGAAGTCAAGGTTGTTGTTTTTTTGATTGAAGCAACTTTTTTGATTGAAGTAATATTGATTTGTTATTTGTGCCACATTTTGGCTAGGATTTTTTTGTCTTCATTATTCAGTCAAAACATTAGTTGCTTTAAAAAAAGATATTTTTAAAAAGAAAAATCATTTCAATCAAAAAAAAAAAAAAAAATTCAATCATAAAAAAGTTTTTGAATGCGAAAAAATATTTGAGGTTGAAAAATTTGCATTTGAACACTTAATTTTTTATTGAAAAAGTTGCTTTTGATTGAAGAAATCCTTTTATGTTTGGGCCATATTATGGGTAGGACATTTGTGTCTAAATCATTCAATCCCCAAAACAAGTTTCTTCAATCAAAGAAAAAAATCATTTGAAAAATAAAATTGCCCTCCCCTATTTTTTATTTGAAAATTATATGCAAAGCAAATGACCGTCTAAGTTGCTAGTCCCATGATCTTTTTGAAAAATAATTTTGACCCAAAATAAAAATATATTTTTTCGTTCATTTCATTAATTTTTGTTGCAGTTTTATTGCTTTACAACTTTTAGAACTACATAAGAAAGACAATTAAATGCAATGACACTTTTCAGCCACCAGGGGGGGCCTGGCCCTGGCCCCCCTCTTAAAATCCGCTTATGGTCGTAACCTGGGGACTACCTGTACCTAAAAGGCACCGGTTATCAGGCCGGCCTACCGGCCGGCCGGCTCAACTTACTAGGTGTCCCTTATTTTTTTTTCTATTTTTTTTTCCCGGGCGGACGGACGGATGACAGTTGATGAAACATAAAATTTGCCACAATTCTTTTGGGAGTGTGCATAATCGCTTAAACACTGAAACAGGTTCAAATAGCAGGGAACTTCACAGATGTGCTATTTTCATTGGCTGCAGTTTACATAATTTTCATAGCAACAGTAACGCTGTTGTTCACTTTCAGACATGTTTCCAAATGTTGGCATTTTCAGCGTACAAAATTTTGCTGACACGCGTTCATTCCGTATACTGTAAAGTCACACGCTGTGATGGCATTTTGCCAGATGAGTCTTGTTTGAACAAGCAAGTTCACATTCACTGCAATGTTGCGCAGTTGCTTAATCAGGAACGTAAACCACTATTTATATTGTGAGAAAAAGTAGATACAGAATACCCATAAAAAATAAATACAGTAATCTAACACTTTATATCAAACTAAACTAAAGCTATTTACAACAAATTACCTTAGTAATGATATATCCCAAAACAAACTGTACTGCAACCTCCGTTTTGTTAATACTATGCAGAGACATCATTCATCCTAGTAAACGTCTGACAGCGCTTTATAAACATATGCATTGTTCACCTTGTATGACCAAGGCTAAAGCTGCTATCGGCGGAACGGAATCACCCTCAGGGTCATAGAAAGGAGCTTCTTGCCTGTCTTCATTCATTTAGTGAGTCTCCACATTTCTATGAGTAATGCTGATGTTTTTACTACATGCTGTATTCCATCACTGTCTATTTAGATTACATTTGACCAAACCCTTTATAGGGCAAGTGACTAAAAACAAAACAAGAAATGCAAACAAACGCAACGTAAAACAGCACAAAGCAAAGCAAACAAAAAAAACAAACAAACAACAAAAAAACACAGCATAGTCATAGCATCCGCATACATGTTCATCATGTAAATACTGTAGCCCAAATGACCCAAAATGTGATGTCCACAGGTCTCAATTCATTCATTCATTTATCTTCCGTTCCGTTTATCCACACGAGAGTACCGGGGGTGCTGGATCCTATCACAGCTAACTATGGGCAGTAGGCGGGTATACCACCTCAGTTGGTTGCTAGTCAATCGCACTCTAAGTTTGATAATCATATTGTTTTTTATTAACCGTCATCATCGAGTATTTTTAAAAATTTATTTATACATATTTCTTCAATAAAATCAATATCTATAGTAATATACAGTGGGGCAAATAAGTATTCAGTCAACCACCAACTGTGCAAGTTCTCCTACTTGAAAAGATTAGAGAGGCCTGTAATTGTCAACATGTGGGAAAAAAAACAGAAAATCACATTGTTTGATTTTTAAAGAATTTATTTCCAAATTAGAGTGGAAAATAAGTATTTGGTCACCTACAAACGAGCAAGATTTCTGGCTGTCAAAGAGGTCTAACTTCCTCTAACGAAGTCTAATGAGGTTTAACGAGGCTCCACTCGTTACCTGTATTAATGGCACCTGTTTTAACTCGTTATCGGTATAAAAGACACCTGTCCACAACCTCAGTCAGTCACACTCCAAACTCCATAATGGCCATGACCAAAGAGCTGTCAAAGGACACCAGAGACAAAATTGTAGACCTGCACGAGGCCGGGAAGACTGAATCTGCAATAGGTAAAACGCTTGGTATAAAGAAATCAACTGTGGGAGCAATTATTAGAAAATGGAAGGCATACAAGACCACTGACAATCTCCCTCGATCTGGGGCTCCATGCAAGATCTCACCCCCTGGCGTCAAAATGATAACAAGAACGGTGAGCAAAAATCCCAGAACCACACGGGGGGACCTAGTGAATGACCTACAGCGAGCTGGGACCATAGTAACAAAGGCTACTATCAGTAACACAATGCGCCGCCAGGGACTCAAATCCTGCACTGCCAGACGTGTCCCCCTGCTGAAGAAAGTACACGTCCAGGCCCGTCTGCGGTTCGCTAGAGAGCATTTGGATGATCAAGAAGAGGACTGGGAGAATGTGTTATGATCAGATGAAACCAAAATAGAGCTTTTTGGTAGAAACACAGGTTCTCGTGTTTGGAGGAGAAAGAATACTGAATTGCATCTGAAACACACCATACCCACTGTGAAGTATAGGGGTGGAAACATCATGCTTTGGGGCTGTTTTTCTGCAAAGGGACCAAGACAACTGATCTGTGTAAAGGAAAGAATGAATGGGGCCATGTATCGAGAGATTTTGAGTGAAAATCTCCTTCCATCAGCAATGGCATTGAAGATGAGACGTGGCTGGGTCTTTCAGCATGACAAGGATCCCAAACACAAAGGAGTGACTTCGTAAGAAGCATTTCAAGGTCCTGGAGTGGCCTAGCCAGTCTCCAGATCTTAACCCCAAAAAAAATCTGTGGAGGGAGTTGAAAGTCCGTGTTGCCCAACGACAGTCCCAAAACATCACTGCTCTAGAGGAGATCTGCATGGAGGAATGGGCCAAAATACCAGCAACAGTGTGTGAAAAGCTTGTGAAGAGTTACAGAAAACGTTTGGCCTCCGTTATTGCCAACAAAGGGTACATAACAAAGTATTGAGATGAAGTTTTGGTATTGACCAAATACTTATTTTCCATCCTTAATTTGCAAATAAATTCTTTAAAAATCAAACAATGTGGTTTTCTGTTTTTTTCCCCCACATTAATGTCTCTCATGGTTGAAGTTTCCCCATGTTGACAGTTACAAGCCTCTCTAATATTTTCAAGTGGGAGAACTTGCACAAATAGTGGGTGACTAAATACATATTTGCCCCACTGTATATATGTATACAGTGGGGAGAACAACTATTTGATACACTACCAATGGGTTTTCCCATTGACTGTGTATCAAATACTTGTTCTCCCCACTGTATTTTTTTATTTATATATTTTATATTTTTTTATGTGTTCAATGTATTTATTCAGATTTAGTATTGGAAATAGATATACAGTATACAAGTCATATTTTTTCACTTTGGGACTAAAACCCGCCATGACAAGTGAAAAACAGCGAAGTAGCCCCCAACCCCCTAAAAAAACATAAAACAAATATATATATTTATATGTTTTCTATAGTAGTATGAAAAAGTATCTGAACCTTTTGGAATTTCTCCCCATTCTGTCATTGTTTGCATACTATCCTCATTAAAATATGAAAACCTATAAATGTTTGGGTGGTTGTAGTTAAAGCAGACGCTGTTTTTTCATCTGTGTGATTTTGAAAAGGTCAGATCGCATTTGAAGCTGACTTTATGTAGAAATGTGAGAAATTCCTAGGTTCAGATACTTTTTCATACCACTGTACACTCTGGTTTTGGTCCCCACTAGCCCTCAGTTTATTTTTGAAAATGATACATTTTTTTACTACTTCATATTATCTAATTCATTGCCTGCCATTGAAAACAACAGACGTATAAATCATTTAAACTGGGAGGACTGGCTGTCATGGTCATGTTTCAGTTACTGTGATGGCATTAAACAGCCAATCTATATTGACTGGGAGAGGCTAGCAGCTGCGAGCCACCCCCATTCAGAATAGATTGGACGTCTAGCACTGTCAACGGCAACCATATTAACTCATCGGCTGCCAATTTGAGAGTTATGAGTTTGAATAAACCAGTGCCATCAATGGCACTGAATGATGAGCATTCACAGCCAATCCTCCCAGTTTAACTGAATTGGACGTCTATCGCTGTCAATGAATTAAGATTTAAAAAGATGAAATCCACATCTCAATTGATGAAGCAAATTGAAATTCTAGTATGCTAATTGATTTACTAGTCACTTGGTGAGAAATGTTGAGCGGACACTTCATAATCCACACAATCCACTCATGATGACATAGTGATTAAGTCGCCAACATTAACTGTCCACACATTAATTAAACAATGACACATCCCCACGGTCTAATTAGATGTTCTATAGCACACATTATACCACAGAGTTAGTTCCGAGCAGTTCTCAGAGTCAAACAACACCGACAACTCTGTTAGCACCTCGTCGCTAATCCTTTGTTTATGGCTGCTGACAGCTCGCCAATATGACATCGCTGCGCAGCATTTCACATTGAACAGATCGTTTATTCACATACAGCTTGGACAATAGGCTTCCCGTATGTCACACAGATTTACTGCTGCCATCATCAAAAATTTTTGGGCTAACAAATTCATACTCAAGTCTGTATTTACACATTTGCCATCTACACCAGCTGTTCCTAACCGGTGGTACATATGGGACATTTTCTACCAATCCGCACATTGAGACCGAACACAAAATATCTTAATGATGATCTAAGTGTGAAAGAAGACGTATTTCTCCAGGAAAAGGTTTAATAATTAATTACAGGTTATTGACATTCAGTACTTCGTGGGTTGCCAACTCCCTGAAAAAAAAAACAACAACAAAAAAAACGGACACCTCATTGGTAAAGCTGGCAGGCCCAATAACTGTCACACTTGAATTATTATTATTATTATTATCTTTTTGTAAATAAGAAGTGATTTTTTAAATAATTGTAATAGTATAACAATATTACTCAAACCTGAATTAATTCAGTACATATTTGAGTGCTATAAGCACATGGAAAAACATTAATTATCAGCAAACATTAATTATCAGCAATCTATTATTAACACAAAAAATTCCACAATAAAATTAACATTTTCCCTGCTAAATTTAAAACTGTATTATTTAACCATTAAAGAGCATACGATATGACAAAAAAAGTCTTAAATAGCATTATTATGTGAATTACAATCATATTTTGAGACGATACGACTATATACAACAATTTAGCAAAGCGCAGATGACGAGAAATTAGTCTTTTAATCTGCCGGTTAGCTACGCCTACCATTATAGGGCTCTAGCGTCCCCAACAGGTGGATGACGTCAGCGGGAGACTGGGCTCATCGGTTTTACTATTCAGCCCATTGAGGGGGAATTATTCAGAACGAGGAAAATGCGACGAAGAGAGCCGCAAAATGTCATTTTTTCAGTCTCTCTACTCCAATATTTTTAAAGGATATTCTTTTTATCCAAGTATTTTTCTCCAATAGCTAAATAAATGGCTTGAGAAGGACCAGTCAGCCCGTCGAGGGGGAACTATTCACAACGAGGAAAACGCGACGAAGAGAGCTGAAAAATGTCATGTTTCTGTCTCTTCAATATTTTTACAGGATATTCTTTTTATCCATGTATTTTCCCCAATTGCTAAATAAATGGCATGGTCATGACAAATAACAGTCTTGTGCTAAATGGAATATGAAATAATAAAAATGCACTTATTCAGGACGACATGGCAAAATTACTCCATAATGGTCAAAACTGTCGACTTCACCTTTACTGTCGCACCTCCCGAATGATATTTTATGACACCTAAATCGGACATATGTCATTTCCCTTCCCCGGCTTCGGAGAATGTAAACAAACCAAGACGCGTGACAGCTAGCCGACATGCTAACCCAAACCGAGTGATGTTTCAAAGTCTTCGAAGCAGAAAATCACAGATAACTAGCCCGGATTATTTGACATGACGACTGGGTTGTCGATTGTCTTTGTGGATCGGCAAACCGCCCGGCGGAGAGCAATTTACAGTTCGTTCCCTAGAGGAGGGCGGCTGCAGTTGTTGTGCAGGTAACGTGCAGCTAATGTGCACGAGGAGAGCTTTTTACATGCCTATCAATGATCAAACGTAAGTAGTCCTTTATTGAAAGAAAGTTTGTAGTGTCTACTTTGTAATCGCTGTATTAATAATTGACATAATACAAAACAAGATGTTTACTCACTTCCTCATAAGTCCAATAGTCCCACAGTAGTTGTTAAAATAGTTAATAGTTAATAGTTAAAATTTTAATTTTTTTGTCAAGAATCAACAACAAGTGGGACACAATCGTGAAGTGGAACAAAATTTATTGGATAATTTAAACTTTTTTAACAAATAAAAACTGAAAAGTGGGGCGTGCAATATTATTCGGCCCCCTTGCGTTAATACTTTGTAGCGCCAACTTTTGCTCCAATTACAGCTGCAAGTCGCTTGGGCTATGTTTCTATCAGTATTGCACATCGAGAGACTGACATTCTTGCCCATTCTTCCTTGCAAAACAGCTCGAGCTCAGTGAGATTGGATGGAGAGTGTTTGTGAAAAGCAGTCTTCTGCTCTTTCCACAGATTCTCGATTGGATTCAGGTCTGGACTTTGACTTGCCCATTCTAACACCTGGATACGTTTATTTTTGAACCATTCCATTGTAGATTTGGCTTTATGCTTTGGATCATTGTCCTGTTGGAAGATAAATCTCCGTCCCAGTCTCAGGTCTTGTGCAGATCCCAACAGGTGTTCTTCCAGAATGTTCCTGTATTTGGCTGCATCCATCTTCCCGTCAATTTTAACCATCTTCCCTGTCCCTGCTGAAGAAAAGCAGGCCCAAACCATGATGCTGCCACCACCATGTTTGACAGTGGGGATGGTGTGTTCAGGGTGATGAGCTGTGTTGCTTTTACGCCAAACATATCGTTTTGCATTGTGGCCAAAATTTCAATTTTGGTTTCATCTGACCAGAGCACCTTCTTGGTGTGTCTCCCAGGTGGCTTGTGGCAAACTTTTATGGCTATCTTTGAGAAATGGCTTTCTTCTTGCCACTCTTCCATAAAGGCCAGATTTGTGCAGTGTATGACTGATTGTTGTCCTATGGACAGACTCTCCCACCTCAGCTGTAGATCTCTGCAGTTCATCCAGAGTGATCATGGGCCTCTTGGCTTCATCTCTGATAAGTTTTCTCCTTGTTTGAGAAGAAAGTTTGGAAGGAAGGCCGGGTCTTGGTAGATTTGCAGTGGTCTGATGCTCCTTCCATTTCAATATGATGGCTTGCACAGTGCTCCTTGAGATGTTTAAAGCTTGGGAAATCTTTTTGTATCCAGATCCGGCTTTAAACTTCTCCACAACAGTATCTCGGACCTGCCTGGTGTGTTCCTTGGTTTTCATAATGCTCTCTGCACTTTAAACAGAACCCTGAGACTATCACAGAGCAGGTGCATTTGTACGGAGACTTGATTACACACAGGTGGATTCTCATCATCGGTCATTTAGGACAACATTGGATCATTCAGAGATCCTCACTGAACTTCTGGAGTGAGTTTGCTGCACTGAAAGTAAAGGGGCCGAATAATATTGCACGCCCCACTTTTCAGTTTTTTGTTAAAAAAGTTTAAATTATCCAATAAATGTTGTTCCACTTCACGATTATGTCCCACTTGTTGTTGATTCTTGACAAAAAAATTAAATTTCATATCTTTATGTTTGAAGCCTGAAATGTGGCGAAAGGTTGCAAGATTCAAGGGGGCCGAATACTTTTGCAAGGCACTGTATATATGAATTATTTTTGTAATATTTTGTGGAATTTGAGCAGTGTGGCTTATAGTCAGGAATGCAATACAGTAGTGCGAAAATTACAGTACCTCCTCTGTGATTTATGCATCCATGGAGGAATCATCCGTAGGTGTATTTCTTTACGATGTGTCATTCAAAGACACACACATGTCACTGTGTCTCATTGAAGAGTCATCACGAACCGGCCTGTTTATTTCTAAACAAATCACAACATTCCAGACATGTCTATTATCCTTGTGTTCACCTTTCTTCTTCTTCCCCAGAAGTCCTGGCAACCTTGCACACTGCAGACTTTTGATACACTGCTTTGGTAAAGAAGTGAGTGAAAATGCTCTCATGGACATTGTTTGCAGCTGGCCCACTGACAGAGTCGGATCAATGTGAAGGACAAGAGAGCACAGAGACTAACGAGATTTTCTCCCATTGTCTCGCTGTCGTTTTACAGCGCAGACACGCCGAGGCTGTCAAATCTGCTTTGAAAGGTACAGCCTGGGATTTAGTCTGCTTATTTATTTAATGCTTAGCTGTTGTCAATAGCTACAGACGGGCATGAGTAATCAGAGCAGTAGACAATCAAATGAGGATCAAAGGAAGGATTGATTTACATTGCTGATGTTTTTGTTCAGCGACTGAGTCAGTGTTGTTACTGAAGCATTTGCATTCATTAGTAAAGTAGTGTAGTTAATTTACTTTGTAGTAAGTAGGCTACGTAGCGAATGTTAAGTTAATGCTAGCTTATAATTTGAAGTAGTCATGACTGCGGTTGGCAACTCCCTGGGAAAAATAAAATAAGGGACCCCTCATTGGTAGAGCTGGACGGCCCGATAACCATCTTGCTTCAACTATTTTTTTTTTTTTTTTTTCGTAAAAAGTGATTTAAAAAAAAAAAAAAATCATATTAATAATTACAATATTATTACAATTTTTCTCACACGTGAATTAATAACAGTAGGTACATATTTAAGTGATATACAAACAAAAATACTTGAATAAAATTAACATCTGTCCTGCTGAACTCAAATCTGTATAATTTAACCCTTAAGGTCCTGAGCCTTTTGTGTATGTGTGTTTTTGGTCACTTTTAAAAATATATACCGTATTGGCCTGAATATAAGACGACCCTGATTTTAAGACGACCCCCTCTTTTTCAAGACTCAAGTTTGAAAAAACATTGTTTGAACACCAAATTAATTTTTATACAGAAAATAAATACAGTACATCCGAAACAAATGATTATAACAATATATTTGAGAGAAAAAGCATGATATTTTGCCTCATTTAAATCCTAATATCTGAACATTTAAATATGTAAACTAAAGTGCAATCACATTCGTAAATGAATGGCTTCTGGTTTTTGAAATGTAGATAAACCAATCTATTGTGATAAAACAACAAAATTGCAATAACTGCATTAAACATCAAAGTGAAGTCCAACTGTAAATGTAGTCTTGAAACAAATCTGAATAAGGAAAAACATTGCAATAAAATAATACAAACTAGTTAAACTTAAGAGTAGCTGAGATCTGTCATGACAGAACATCGCTTCAATGATATCTGGTGCCACCTAGCGTCGTGAATGGTTATAATGTCTACACCGCGAATATAAGATGACCCCCTCTTTTTCAGTCTTATTTCAATGCAAAAAAACACTGTCTTATATTCGGGCCAATACGCTTTTATTTTAAAAAAGTGCGACAGATGAGCGTGTAGACCACAGGACTATACTTCCACATGATGATGCGTTGTTTGTCTCTGTGCGGTAAAACCTGAATGGGAACACATCTAAAAAGAACGTGCGGCTGGCTTGAACACGGAATTAGAAAACGCCGCTCACTTCAGACAGCAAGCAGACAACAATAACATCGGGATTGCGTAAAAGGGTTAATTAAATACACACAAAAAAACACCCGATCGCGAAAAGGGAGTCACAAAAAAGGTCCGTGAAAGTAGGTAGGAATCAATTTAAAAAAAAAAAAAAAAGGTGAGAGGAAGACAAAAGGAAAAAACAAGGGAATGATTAAACAAGCAACGAAGGTATATACAAGCTGTCAAATAGCAGCAAGCCAATATCTCAGCAAGCCACCTAGGATCGGTTTAAAAACACTGCTGATGAGCTGGAATTGGATGCAGGCACGACATCCTAAAGCTCTGTAACAAAACAATCTGACCAGCAGCAGAATGTGACAAAATCATGTTAGTCGCTTGCTAGCTAGCACAGCTCCCAGTCCAGCCTAACTGCGTCATCACCCCCAGCGTGCATTACACGTGTAAAACATGGCACCCTCCGTAGGTCAAAACATGCACTAAATATTAGAGTTTTTTTTAGATCAATTGCAATAATATATGTGTTTCTTACAACACATTTTAGTAAACGAGAACAATTGTGGCCTATTAGAGCCTACAAGTCTTTAATTCCAACTTTCCCTTTAAATTTTGAACGTCTTCAGTGGGCCCGATAACAAGTGTGGTCTTTGTGAAAGTTGGTTTAAAGTAATACCCCTCAAAAATGCAAAACACAACCTAAAGAGAGGTCCACTGTGGTACTGACATGCACAATTGTGGTTGAATTCTTGATTTTTCTGCGGCAGAAGAGAAACGGGGAAGTTGGTAATCAGAGAAATGTTAAGACCGAGGGAAAACCACGGTGCGAGGCAGACAAACGAAAAAACAAGGCAATGATGCAACTAGCAATGATGGGATATATAAACTGTCAAATGGCAGCAAGTCAGTTCTCGGCAAGCCGCCTAGGATCGGTTTAAAGACACTGCTGATGATGGAATTGGATGCAGTTACAACATTGGGAACTCAGCCCACAGCTCTGTAACGAAACAATCTGACCAGCAGCAAAATCTGACAAAATCATGCCAGTCGTCATACTAGCTTCGCTTGCTAGCTAGCACAGCTATTTTCCAAGTCAAGCCCAACCGCGTCATCACGCCCAGCGTGCATTGCGCGCGTAAAACATGGCGCCATCCGTAGGTCAAAACA
Organism: Corythoichthys intestinalis; assembly: GCF_030265065.1. Lineage (NCBI taxonomy): Eukaryota > Metazoa > Chordata > Actinopteri > Syngnathiformes > Syngnathidae > Corythoichthys > Corythoichthys intestinalis. Next base: position 10,682,641 of record NC_080399.1, on the reverse strand, counting down.
TGTACGAAATATTCGATTTTTAAATCAGTGGCATAATACATGTGTTTCTCATAACATATTTTAGTATAAGAGAACAATTGTGGCTTATTAGGGCCTACAAGTCTTTAAGTCCGAGGTTCCCTTTAAATTTCAGAATAAACTGACTTGAAATGTTAAGTTTTGTGAACTTTCAAGCCTTCAAAGGAGTGCACTGGCAACCGTGCAGTCAGGTCATTTGTTTGGCTCAGAAGTCTGCGTGTTGCACTTGAACTAACTTATTAAATATGTACAGTATTTTTATTCAAGTCCAGAGTCTTGTTTATTTAAAACTTTGAGTTTTTTGTCGACTAAATCATTACACGATCTGCCATATGGTTTGTCATCATCTGACTTCAGAGCACACAATTCTAATCAGGCGCATGGAAACAATCATTAACTAGGCTAGCACAATTTTTACGAGTGTCAGAACACATGTTTACAGGTCGCGCACGGACACATGCATGCAACAGTAGCTCACTCTGCTTTAAAAACAACACAGAGTAAAGTACATCTTGACATAATGTTGCCAGCAATTATCTGATGTAATGTGTAGTGTACTGTTTACCCACAACATTGAGAGTGTATTTGATTTTTGGTTTGTGTCTGTACAGTATGTGACTTCTCAATCCTAAATGTGCACGTGCCACACAGACGAGCACATTTACCCACATTTTCTGCTTTTATTCAGCTCTTACAATAGCATGGTGGGTTTCATTTAAAGGCACATGCCACTGAGGTGCTGTTAAGGGGGGGCGGAACGCACTCGTGGAACATAAATTGCAGATGGCGGAGTGTTTGAAAATGACCTAATTATGTTTACTTTGCTCTAATGCGTATGAGTTGATTCAAACACTGGTACGGGATTGACAATTTCACCTTCACAGGGGAATGTACGGCCACATTGACAAAGAAATCACAGTATATTTTTTCCGCTTAATTTAGTAATCGGGTGAGGTTTACACAAAGGGAGTTATATTTTAAACAAATAGTTTTTTTGTATTTATTATAAGTCCTCCCAGGAATTTGCCGTCACAGAATTTATTACAGATTTCAATTTCTTCTGAGGAAATCAAAACAGTCCATGAAATACAAGGCGAGGTGCAGAATATTACATTTTACTTGTAGTTTTATCATGTCCAATAGATGTCGCAATTAAATTGCATTTACCATATCCAGATACAAAACTGACCGAATGTCAGTGTTGTTTTCATCAACAATAACGATAACAAAAATATTTCGTCAATGCACAATTTTTTCATGACGATGAAACTGAGCTAAAAACATGGTTTGGGAGACTAGAACATAATGAGGCGATTGCCAGTTTCGTCTCAGGAGATGACAACGAGACGAAAATGCAACATAGTTTCTGTCATACAGTGCCCTCCATAATTATTGGCACCCCTGAAAAAGATGTGTTTTTAAGCTTCTAATAATTAAAAAAAGAAAAAAAAAAATTCTCATCTTACCAAAGCACACGGGCCCAGTTGAAGCCTGGGACCGTGTGTATTTTTGTGTGAGACCAAGATTGAGCTTTTTGGCAACAAACACTCTGGGTCTTGCGTGCCACGAAAGATGCGCATGCTGAAAAGCACCTCAAACACACTGTGAAGTATGGGGGTGGGTCAGTGATGCTGTGGGGCTGTTTCGCTTCCAAAGTCCCTGGGAACCTTGTTAGGGTGCATGGCATCATGAATGCATTGAAATACCAGGACATTTTAAATCAAAATCTGTTGCCCTCTGCCCGAAAGCTGAAGATGGGTCGTCACTGGGTCTTTCAGCAAGACAATGACCCTAAACATATGGCCAAATCTACACAGAAATGGTTCACCAGACACAAAATCAAGCTCCTCCCATTGGCCATCTCAGTCCCCAGACCTTGTTTTGTTGGCAAAAGGGGGTTGTACAAAGTATTAACACCAGGGGTGCTAATAATTGTGACACACATTATTTGATGTCAAATAATTTTTTCTTTATGTGGGATTTTTTCCCCACTAATGAATGCACTTGTATTGAAGGTTGGATTTTTCTCTTTTTTCCATTAAGGTCCCATATTATTTGAATTAAAAAAAATATTAGAAGCTAAAAAACACATCTTTTTCAGGGGTGCCAATAATTATGTGGAGGGCACTGTATGTTCACAATGCGTAACAATTTCCTATTGTACGTGGAGTACATCAGCTTGTATCGTGTCAGTGTTTGGGTCAGTTCACTCATGTGAGTTGCGTTAGCATAGCATTCGTTTTAGCATTAACATCAACTTTAGCATAGCGAGCGTCCTCTTAAACGCTCAGACACATTTTATATTTACATACAGTTCCTGGCTTCTAGATGGGTTTAGTTGAAAATAATGTACAGGTAGTCCCCGGGTTCTAATTCAATTCAATTCAATTCAATTTTATTTGTATAGCCCACAATCACAACAGAGGTCTCAAAGGGCTTTACAGAGGCAATATGATACACAATTAGAAATGAAGCAACAAAGATGAATAGATACAGTTCAAGTCCTGGGTATCCCCTATCCTAAGACCCTCCATGCCGGCAAGGAAAAACTCCAAAAACTCCAGAGTCAATTGGGAGAAAAATGAGAAACCTTGGGGAGTACCACAGTTAACAAATACTTCACAAATCAACAATGAATCATTTATCAACAGTTTACTAATGATCTATTAACTAGTAAAATGGATAGTTATTATAAAGTGTTACCGTATTGTTTTTGATGATGTAAGGATGATAAGTGATACATTCTAATCGTTTGTTATTGCTGTATCAGCAGCTACTTGTAAACACAAATTTGAATTGCTGCTATTGAAGATGAGACTGATTTAATTTCATTTTATTTTAGTTTCATTCTGCAAGTGTTGATGTCATGAGCAGCTCAACAAAGACAGCAAACCACACTGATGTCTGACATCGTCATTTTAGAGCTTAGCTTGCTGTTTAGCTAGGACTTGGCAGACTTAACAGAACTAGTTCATAAACCGGGGACAACCTCGACTGCTTTTTGTGCTGAGTGTGTATTATCATCACAAAGAAGGCACTTGTAGACGCTACACTATATGCCTGTCTCTCTATATTCATTCAAAATTTTTGTAAACCTCTTTTTTTTGGGAGTAAAACATTTGAATTTTACAGACGAAAACATTTTGAGTAACTGTCAACTAAAATTGGATGAAATTTGTATGAGATTTCAAACACATTTTGAAAGTTAAACCCTAACCCTAACCTAACCTAAACTCTAACCCATTTGACTAAAATATGACTGACTAAGAAGTATTTTTGTCCAAAAGACTAAGACTAAGACAAAAATTAAAAGGGCTGCCAAAAACAAAACTGCTGAATGTTTACGTTTTTTTTTTTTTTTCCAGCAGTAATGCTTATTAAACTAGGATAATTTATATTTACTTTTAGTTGTTTTGTTGAATGCAATGTTATGCACTTTCTAACTAATTTTGCTCTGCTCAGTGTTTTGCAATTGCGTTGCATTTGCAGGTCAAATGGTAGCACTTCAAATCTTTCCGTCTTCTGCCCCAAATGCAATGTTTGCTTTAGGGCTGCAGCTTTCGATTATTTTAGTAGTCGAATACACTACCAACTAGTTAGTTCGAATAACCAAGTAATCGGATTAAGAACATTTCATGCATTGCAGAATAAATTTTAGGAGATGTAAAACAAAGGCTTGCTAAGATTGCACTACCAAAATAGCATTAAATGCGAATACCAAAAAAATTCCCGAGTGTTTTCTTCAAACTATGCAGGATTTTACATTCATTTATAAATAAAAATACCCGAGCTAAGCCTCAAACGGTATTAAAAAAATGAACAAATGAGGATCTAAGTACAACAAAAGAACAATTGGCTAGCTTACATAGCAAAAGTCCGCTAGCTTAAAAGCTATCAAATTTTAACGTTTTTTTACAATGCTCTTAACAAATCGTTCAAATGCATATTCCCACAAAAAAACGGCTAAATATACCTATAAACTAAATGCAAAAAAAATATATTAGCGCAAACAAAAACAGACCTTATGTTGGTCTTAACAGGGAGCAGCTGGATTCAGCCATGTAAAATGAGTGATGTCATATTCACTGTTGCCACTAGAGGGCCGTGCATCCACCCAAATCAATAAAACTAAATGCAAACACTTTTGAAACAAACCATTACAACGCCACTCTAATTAAACAAATACTCGAAGGACCAAAATTTGATTCGGAGATTTTTCCAAATCGAATTTAGTTGAGTTAATCGATTAATCGTTGCAGCACTAAATGTTTTGCAATTCATAAGTAATGCGAAAAAAATCTGCCCAAGAGCCCACAACATGCTGCCTTGACATCCTTCCTTCAAACGTTTTCAAAACTGTTTTTCATTGCATAGCCCCAGACACATTTCAGATTATAAATACTTCTCTCCAAACAGCAGAGTTTAGACAGACTTTAAAAACTGCAGTAATAAAACCTCTTCTTTAAAAAAAAAAACTAATCTGGATGCCTCAACCATTAGTAATTATAGGCCAATATCAAATCTGACATTCCTGGGGAAAATTATCGAGAGGGTTGTGTTCGAACAGATCCAGGTTGCAAAACAATCTTTTGAACTCATTTCATTCTGGATTTCGGCCACAACACAGCACCGAGACCGTGCTTATCAAAGTCCTAAATGATATTCGTTGGAATACCGATGCAGGCAAATCATCTGTTGTGCTACCATTGGATCTCAGCACCGCATTCGACACAGTTGATCACAACATACTACTCAGCAGATTGGAACAGTGGGTAGGGCTGACTGACACTGTTCTTCAGTGGTTCACATCTATTTACATGATGGGGATTTCATTGTGTCAATCGGAAACCATCAGTCAGAACGAACCAAATTCACGTGTGGAGTCCCTCAAGGGTCAATTCTTGGACCACTCTTATTTAACATCTATATGCTTCCCCTAGCTCAGATTATGGAACAGTATGACACCTCCTATCACACCTATGTAGATGACACACAACTCTACATTTCTGTGTCCCCGCATGATTATAGTCTCTTAGTTTCTCTGAGTAAATGCATTCATCAAATCAATGAATGGATATGCCAGAATTTTCTCCAGTTAAATGTGGAGAAGACAGAAGTGATCATTTTTGGGCCAAAAAAGGGAAGGTCAAAGATAAGCAGGCACCTTAGCACAATGCCACTTACAGCTACAAATCAAGTCAGAAATCTTGGCCAAATTATTGACTCAGACCTAGAATTTGATAGCCGTCTAAAGTCCGTCACTAAATCTGCCTATTACCACCTAAAAAATATAGCCAGAATTAGGGGGCTTCTGACTCAACAAGACATGGAAAAACTTATGCATGCATTCATTTTCAGCAGATTGAACTATTGCAACGGTATATTTACAGGTCTCAATAAAAAATCAGTCAGGAAGCTGCAGCTAGTACAGAATGCTCCTCACAAATACAAGGAAGCTGGACCACATTACACCGGTTTTGAAATCGCTACACTGACTTCCAGTGGGTCAAAGGATAGACTATAAAATACTACTGCTCGTCTACAAAACACTTAATGGCCTTGGACCAAAATACATGCTTGACTTGTTAGATTCCTATGAGACATCTAGACCCCTAAGGTCGTCTGGAACCGGTCTTCTGCATGTTCCAAGAACAAGAACCAAGCAGGGTGAGGCAGCATTTAGTAATTATGTTCCTCACCTCTGGAACAAGTTACCTGAAGGTCTGAAGTATGCTGAAACTGTTAGCTCCTTTAAATCAGGGCTAAAACCGCTTTTGTTTAGCACAGCACATCCATAACTGTCTATATATTTCAATCTCTTTGCTTTCTATTCCTCTTGTGCTTTATCTCCATTGCTGATTTCAATTATTATTAGCAGTAGCTGTATTTTTTTCCCCCGTGATTAAATGCGATTTGTATGTATAATTGTATTTCCTGTTTCGATTGTCTTCGTCTTTACGTTCTATTGATTTAATGTGTTTTTTATGATCTTCATGTGATGCTAAGCACTTTGAATTGCCTTGTGTTGAATTGTGCTATATAAATAAATTTGCCTTGCCTTGCCTTGCCTTGCCTTGCCAAGAGCAACAAAGACAGTACTGATGATTATTAATTTATAACCACAATGTTTTGCATAGGAGGTTTTTTTTTTTTTTTTTTTTTATATCATTCTTGCATTAATCTGCTTTACAACTGGTCTTTTGTTTGTCTCTAGTGGAAAAACAACATCCGAGCTTCGGAATTAAGAATTAACCCCGCAGAATCAGTTTTGTCATCCTTCAATGGCATTAATGGGGCCGGACGTCCAATTCATTTTGAATGTGAGTGGTTAAAATTTTAAATTCAGTTGGACATCTCGCACCGTCAATGGCAGCCAATGAGTTAAATGGAGTGCCCTATTTGGGTTAAAAGTGAGTGCGTGAAAGAGGTAGGAACATTGACGGAACGTTCTTATATGGTTTCCCTGTAATGTGGCTTTTTACCTTTAATGGGTGGGTCTTGAACTAGGGCTGTCAAAATTATCGCGTTAACGGGTGGTAATTAATTTTTTTAAGTAACCACGTTACAATATTTGACGCAATTAACGCACATGCCCCGCTCAAACAGATTAAAATGACAGTACAGTGTAATGCCCGCTTGTTACTTGTTTTTTGGTGTTTGGCGCCCTCTGCTGGCGATTGGGTCCAACTGATTTCATGGGTTAGTACCATGAGTGAGCATGGTGTAATTATTGACATCAACAATGGCGAGCTACTAGATTATTTTTTGATGGAAAATTTTACAAATTTTAATAAAACGAAACATTAAGAGGGGTTTTATTATAGAATTTCTATAACTTTTACTAACATTTATCTTTTAAGAACTACAAGTCTTTCTATCCATGGATCTCTTTAAGAGAATGTTAATAATGTTAATGCCATCTTGTTGATTTATTGTTATAATAAACAAATACAGTACTTATGTACTGTATTTTGAATGTATTTATCCGTCTTGTGTCTTATCTTTCCATTCCAACAATAATTTACAGAAAAATATGGCATATTTTATAGATGGTCTGAATTGCGATTAATTACGATTAATTAATTTTTAAGCTGTATTTAACTCGATTAAAAATGTTAATCGTTTGACAGCCCTAATGGAACGAATTCCCAGCAATAAACAGGTGTTGACCGTAATTTTGAAAAAAAAAAAAAAAAAAAAAAGCTTATTGTTTGGTTTTAGGATTATAATTCAAGAGTTAATATTTCATCAAATCTGGGCAGGTGTCTCGCCCTAATTTGGTGAGGTTATCTAAAGCAAACATGACATTTTAAACAAATATTTTCATCTGTGTCACACCAACCTTGGCCCATGTTTATACTGGCCCTTTAATGGTGTTAAGGTTATAAAGCCAAGCCATTGGTCGTAATTTGAGTCGTGTCCTCCCATAGGTTGGGAGGTTACAAACATAGGCCGTCTCTCAATGAGACTCGGCGGAAGCCATCTGCTCCTGTTTATGGTTCATTAACCCCACTGCCCTGGAAAAACAGGACACCCCCACCCCCCACAGCAACAGGTAGAACAGGGCCCAAGCCTCGTTCGTTCCGCTTTCGCTGTCTCTGAATAAAAACACTAGTGTGCCATCCTGACTCTATGATGTTTACCAAAAACAGGGTCTTACCTGCCCACGAGCCCGTATGCGTACTGAGAGTCAGCCAGCAGTAATGTGATCTCACCCTTGTGCATGGACAGGACGCACTCCTCCAGCGCCTGCACACACAAACACACACACATGGTAAATCAGTGTGTTGCCAGACAGCAGGTACATGTAGCTTGCCCATGTTTTCCCGGAATCTCTCAAGTTGGCAAAACGTTCACGCTTGAGTAGAGGTGCAGTACAAATACAGCAGTGTCATGAAATATGAATTAAATTACATTATCTTTATGTAGTAGGTATCTGTATTTGTGTATAAATGGATCTTTGTCTGTGTGTGTTTTCGTTCCTTATGAACGCCGAAACAGCTAGGCGGATTGTGATGAAATTTTACTAATGTACAGTGGGGCAAATAAGTATTTAGTCAACCACTATTGTGCAAGTTCTCCCACTTGAAAATATCAGAAAGGCCTGTAATTGTCAACATGGGTAAACCTCAACCATGAGAGACAGAACGTGGAAAAAAAACAGAAAATCACATTGTTTGATTTTTAAAGAATTTATTTGCAAATCATGGGTGGAAAATAAGTATTTGGTCAATACCAAAACTTCATCTCAATACTTTGTTATGTACCCTTTGTTGGCAATAACGGAAGCCAGACGTTTTCTGTAACTCTTCACAAGCTTTTCACACACTGTTGCTGGTATTTTGGCCCATTCCTCCATGCAGATCTCCTCTAGAGCAGTGATGTTTTGGGGCTGTCGTTGGGCAACACGGACTTTCAACTCCCTCCACAGATTTTCAATGGAGTTGAGATCTGGAGACTGGCTAGGCCACTTCAGGACCTTGAAATGCTTCTTTGTCCACTCCTTTGTTGCTCTGGCTATATGTTTGGGATCATTGTCATGCTGAAAGACCCAGCCACATCTCATCTTCAATGCCCTTGCTGATGGAAGGAGATTTTCACTCAAAATCTCTCGATACATGGCCCCATTCATTCTTTCCTTTACACAGATCAGTCGTCCTGGTCCCTTTGCAGAAAAACAGCCCCAAAGCATGATGTTTCCACCCCCATGCTTCACAGTGGGTATGGTGTTCTTCGGATGCATTTCAGTATTCTTTCTCCTTCAAACACGAGAACCTATGTTTCTAACAAAAAGTTCTATTTTGGTTTCATCTGACCATAACACATTCTCCCAGTCCTCTTCTGGATCATACAAATGCTCTCTAGCGAACCGCAGACGGGCCTGGACGTGCACTGGCTTCAGCAGGGGGACACGTCTGGCAGTGCAGGATTTGAGTCCCTGGCGGCGCATTGTGCTACTTTTAGTAGCCTTTGTTACTGTGGCCCCAGCTCTCTGTAGGTCATTCACTAGGTCCCCCCGTGTGGTTCTGGGATTTTTGCTCCCCATTCTTGTTATCATTTTGACGCCAAGTGGTGAGATCTTGCATGGAGCCCCAGATCGAGGGAGATTATCAGTGGTCTTGTATGTCTTCCATTTTCTAATAATTGCTCCCACAGTTCATTTCTTTACACTAAACATTTTACCTATTGCAGATTCAATCTTCCCAGCCTGGTGCAGGTCTACAATTTTGTCTCCGGTGTCCTTCGACAGCTCTTTGGTCTTGACCATAGTGGAGTTTGGAGTGTGACTGACTGACTGAGGTTGTGGACAGGTGTCTTTTATACCGATAATGAGTTTAAACAGGTGCCATTAATACAGGTAACGAGTGGAGCCTTGTTAGACCCCGTTCAAAGAAGTTAGACCTCTTTGACAGCCAGAAATCTTGCTTGTTTGTAGGTGACCAAATACTTATTTTCCACTCTAATTTGGAAATAAATTCTTTGAAAATCAAACAATGTGATTTTGTGTTTTTTTCCACATTCTGTCTCTCATGGTTGATGTTTACCCATGTTGACAATAACAGGCCTCTCTAATCTTTTCAAGTAGGAGAACTTGCACAATTGGTGGTTGACTAAATACTTACTTGCCCCACTGGATATATAAATGGAACTTTGTCTGTGTGTGTTTTCGTTCCTTATCAACTCCGAAACGGCTAAGCGTATTTTGATGAAATTTTACCCAGTTGTACTAATGTGTGTGTCTGGAAGTGTTCTTAGATGGGTTTGATTTTTCTGTAGGCCTCCATTTAGTGCAGAATGTTACTTTGAAAATCCAAAAATTGACAGTGCCCCTGGAATGGCAGACCGTGGTGGTGTTCCAATTATGTGCTAAAACGGCGTCATTGTAGACTGTTTGAGGCAACGCATGAATGGGTCATTCCATGCATGCGTTAATTGTGTCAAATAGTTTAACGCTATTAATTTGAAAAATTAATTACCGCCCGTTAACGCGATAAATTTGACAGCCCTAGTAATTACATTATATTATTATTATTAGGATTGTTCCGATCATGTTTTTTTGCTCCTGATCCGATCATTTTAAATTGAGTATCTGCCGATCCCGACATTTCCCGATCCGATTGCTTTTTTTTTTGCTCCCGATTCAATTCCAATCATTCCCGATAATTTTTCCCGATCATATACATTTTGGCAATGCATTAAGAAAAAAATGAATAAACTCGGATGTATATATACAATCAACATACAGTACATAAGTACTGTATTTGTTTATTATGACAATAAATCCTCAAGATGGCATTTACATTATTAACATTCTTTCTGTGAGAGGGCTCCACGGATAGAAAGACATGTGACTTTGTATATTGTGACTAAATATTGCCATCTAGTGTATTTGTTGAGCTTTCAGTAAATGATACTGTAGCCATGCCCAAATGCATGATGGGAAGTGGAACCATGAATGTGCGTAGTGCTACCAATTGATATATCTTCTCTGCGTTGGGAAATAACATAAGGTGTTAAGAAAAAGATCAATTGCTACCTTGCTTCCCCACATTGCTTCCCATGATATTATTAATCGTAGGGAGAGGGATTGTAAGGCTTTAGCCAATTAAAAAAAGGCTTCAAAGGCTGCCAAAATTCACTCTACTCATTTTACGCTGTCTTTTATCTCTCTATATAGGTAAAACGGCACCATTACAGATTGAGCGCGACAATGCTTGAGTGAATCGTGCAGTGCATGCATTAATTGCGTTAAATATTTTAACGTGATACATTTTTTTTTTAAATTATCGGTATAAATTTGATAACCCTACCTTAAGCCTAAACTAAAGATTCTGGATGAGTGTAACATTTTATGTCTGTAACGTTAAATACAATTAGAAAACGATTTAATTAAAAAATATATATATATTAAAAAAAGGCATGGCCGTTATTGTTTTTGCAGATTCCGATACTTAGAAAATGACATGATCGGACACCCAATCGATCGGGACATCTGTAATTATTATTACTGAAATATTAATCATGTTTTTAAAATAAAAATAAATAACATTTAAATGAATAAAACCAGACTATTTAACTATTAACGTATGATTAACTCATTACTTGCCTTTGACCATGACAGATGTCTAATTCATTTAAACTGGAAGAATCTAAATATGTGTTTTTGAATTAATTTTCAAAAAGAATGTTTGAAAAGTATTTTTTCATTCCGTTTTTTGTTTTGTAAAAAAAATGAACATATAAAAATTAAATGGGAAAATATATACCGTTGACGATTTAGATGCCATTGATTGCTAAAAGCTGGCAGAGATATTATGTGTAAATGCGTAGCATAAAATAAAGGAAACATTTTGAGCCAATCAACATTGTGCTGGTATGTGAGCAAAGATTTAGCCACTTATAAAACCTTAAAACTTCAATATTCTGCTACATTTTTATCAATTTTAAAGTGGACCCCAAAGGCCGCTGTCGCAAAGTGACATTGAAACTAACACAATTCAGGCACAATTGTTTGAAAGTAAACACTACGGTGCCATGTTAAGTGCTACAATGAAAGCTTGGCCTAGTTTCTTTGAAGGAAGTGTGCTTTTCCTGTCACGACAATAAAAGTATTACCTGGAAACATTAAAACAAACAGGGACTATATTTGGTAACTCAAAGAAATGCATGCCACATTCCTCATAGCTATATATGATTGTCATCGTTATCTAAAATAAGAAAAAAAAATTAATTGACACTGAAAGGCACTAAAAAGTGCATGTTTATGATCTAGTTGCATTTTTCAGTCATTTTGTTGGCATCCGACTGATGCTGCCTAAGGGAGCGATAATAAATGATAATTATGAGTCATAAATTATGGAATCCCAAAATTCCAGGTAATTTTACCTTGATTTTTTTTTTTGTTCATACAGTTGCTCACAAAATGGTGAACCTAAATTCACCATTCAGTAATTAGGATGACGTTGTCATGGTTTGTTTTGCATTTAGTAGGTTTATTCATTTGGGTAGATAAAGTGCTCTCTACTGGAAACAGTGAATATGCCATAACTCATCTAACATGGCTGAATCCAGCTGCTCCCTGTTAAGACCAATATAAGATGTGTTTTTTTTTTTTTTTAGCTAATATGTTCGTTTATGCATTATTAATTAGTTTAGAAGTATATTCAGCAGTTTTTGTGGCAATATGTGTTGAGCGATGTGTTAAGAGCTTTGTAAGAACGTTAGCATTATAGCATTTAGCTAGCGGAACTTTGCTATGCAAGTTTGCCAATTGTTCTTTTGTACAATGTTGTACTTAGATCCTCATTTATTTAAATTTTTCATTCCGTTTGAGGCCAAGCTCAGGTATTTTAATTTTAGTTTTACATACATTTTTTGCTCTTGTGAAATGAAAGTGCAATTTTGCATAGTTTGAGGAAACACTCAGGAATTTTATTTTGTAGTCGCATGAAATGCTCTTTTGAAAGCGCAACTGTAGAATGTCAAAATATGTTATTGCAGACATAAACACTTGTTTCTTTGTTTTGCATCTCCTAAAATGTATTCTGCAATGCATTAAATATTTGTAATGGGATTACTCAATTATTCGAATTAACTAATCGAGAGATTAATCAACTACCTAAATAATCAATAGCTGCAGCCTTACCTGGCTTACGTCTCTTTCCCCGATAACAAACACCAACTTGCTATCCTTCTCCACTACAGTGCGGTCCTCCAGGACAGCCTGCATCTTCACAGTAACTTGTTGGCCCCAGATGGGACGAGGGGCCGAGGGGGCGGCAGGCTCCAGCAGCTTTTTCCTCAGCAGTCGGTCATCTTGGCAATGATAAACAGCATCCGTGTCAAACTTTCCAGTGAATGCTCATATTTCATTGCCATTGACAGCGCTAGACCAGGGGTGTCAAATTTACGTCCCGCGGGCCGGAAGCGGCCCCCCCAGTGGATCCAACCCGGCCTGTGGGGTTGCACACTGAAGCTCACTCTGTCATGCCTTGAGTTACATTCTGTTAGGTTTGTGCCCTAGTATGTCTTGTCATGTGATTACCCATTGATTTCACCTGTTGTGGTCTGCCCCTTGTGTGGTGACCAATGCGCTGCCTCTTGTGTCACCCAGCTGTGCCTCATAGTCCTGTTACTCCATGTCTGTATTTGAGTGCCCTATGTGCTTTCAGTCTTCGTTGTGTCATTGTCGATTTCATGTCTATCTGAGTGTCAATGTCTATCCCAAGGTCTGCTCATGTTCATTTCGCCGTCATATCCCTCATGTTCCTGCATCCTCTGTTTAAGAAAGTTTTTGATGCCTTTTGTTTGTACTTTGTGTTATTTTTAGTTACCATTAAAGCATTTTGAGTTCCCCGCCACCCTGCCTTTGTTTCCCTGCATTTGGGTCCTCAGTACTTATGTGTCCTGACACACTCATACTCTACACTCATGCTTTTATTTTGAAATTTTTGCCTTAAAACAGAGATTTATGATTTGTGTGATAGAGTGCGTTCACTACTGCACCTGGCCTACGTTCACGTCTGCAGTTACATTTGTTTATTCGGCGCCTCCCATTTAGAATGGATTGGACATCTAGCACTGTCAATGGCAGCAAATGAGTTAGCAAGGAAACAGTGTTGTTTTCGTCAACGATGACGACAACGAAAATATTTCATCAACGAAAACTTATTTCCGTGACAATGACGAGACGATGATGAGCTAAAAACGTGCTTTGGGAGACTAAAACTCAACGGAACAAATGCCAGTTTTCATCAGACGAGACGAGAACGAGACATAATTTCCGTCACATGTTCACAATGTGTGACATTTTTATGTGTAGTTAGTAAAGATGTCCCGATCGATCAGGATGCCGATTGATCGGGTCCGGACACGTCATTTTCTAAGTATCGGAATCGGCAAAAAAATATCGGACATGCCTTTTTTAAATATATATATATATATATATATATATATATATATGTATAGTGATAATAGTGATACCTCAGCTCACAAACATAATTGGTTCCCAGAAAGTGTGTGTAAGGCGAAAAGTTCGTCTTCCGAACATTTATTTCCCATAAGAAACCATTAAAATGAGAATAATCCGTTCCCAGGTCCCCATAAAACATAATTTTCTACTAAATAAGCCTTAAAACTACACAAAAATATACCTTATTTTCTTTAATGTCTTCTTAGGCTTAACACTAGCCTGTGGGGGAGTCTTTTTCGGTCCCATAATAGCAAAAGTACACTCAATATGGTCCAAAATGTCTATCAAACACAAACCACGTCCGCACTCAACGAAAGGGAGGGGACGAACTGGGACGCCGTGAGCGTGCGTCAGCTTCTCGTGGCACTGTTCGACCGCGTGGTTTGGTTCGTCCGCCGAAAACTAGTTCATCAGCAGAGACTATATGCTCGCGAATTTAATGTTCTCGAGGCGAAAAGTTCGTGAGCTTAAGCGTTCGTGAGCTGAGGTATCACTGTATATATATATTTTTTTAAATTAAATCGTTTTCTAATTGTATTTAATGTTACAGACAAAATGTCTTACACTCATCCAGAGTCTTTAGTTTTGGCTTAAAGTAGGGCTATCAAATTTATCGCGTTAACGGCGGTAATTAATTTTTTTAAAATTAATTAATCACGTTAAAATATTTAATGCAATTAACGCATGCGCTGTACGACCCACTCACGCATTGTCGTGTTCAATCTATGATGGCGCCGTTATACCTATATATAGAGCTAAAAGGCAGTGTAAAATGAGTAGAGAGAATTTTGGCAGCCTTTGGAGCTTTTTTTTAATTGGCCAAAGCCTTACTATATCCCTCTCAAAAATTAGAAATATGGGGAAGAAAGGTAGTAGTTGATCTTTTTCTTAACACCCTATGTTATTTCCCAACGCAGAGAAGATAAATCAATTGGTGCCACTACGCACAGTCATGGTTTCACTTCCCATCATGCATTTGGGCAGAAAAGTTAAATGGCTACAGTATCATTTACTGAAAGCTCAACAAATACACTACATGGCAATATTTAGTCACAATATACAAAGTAACATTTATCCTTTAAGAATTACAAGTCTTTCTATCCGTTGATCCCTCTCACAGAAAGAATGTTAATAATGTAAATGCCATCTTGAAGATTTATTGTCATAATAAGCAGATACAGTACTTATGTACTGTATGTTGAATGTATATAATCGTCTGAGTTTTATTCATTTTTTTCTTAATGCATTGCCAAAATGTATATGATCGGGAAAAATTATCGGGAATGATTGGAATTGAATCGGAGCAAAAAAAAAAAAAAAAAGCAATCGGATTGGGAAATATTGGGATCGGCAGATACTCAAACTAAAACGATCGGGATTGGATCGGGAGCAAAAAAACATGATCGGAACAACCCTGGTAGTTAGACTGCTACCATCATAGCAGTGTCTGGTTGTGTCGCTCGTGACATGCTGCGAACCCCCCTTCTTCTAAATTCAGCAATGTGTTGTCTCCAGTCTCCATGCAGGCTTGCACATATGGTAAGATTTGTTTTCTGGCCAGAGAGAATATGCAATGTTGCTTTAGGTCTTTGCTGAGTGATCATCTCACACTAAATTTAACACGCAAAATAAAAAAAGAAAGAAAAAAAAACACAAAATGTAACACGTAGCATTCGCATAGCATCTGCGTTTGCATTAGGCTAATGCTAATGGCAAACACCCAGGTGGGTATACTTAATTAAAAATAATTTACTGTTTTCCTGTTGAGTGTGTATCATCACCAAGTTAGCGTCGCCTTTGTAGATGCTACAATATGTGCTCGTGTGTCAATGTTCATTCGAAATAGTTGGAAACCGTCATATATTGATTTATTTTTGGAGTAATTTTTTTTTAGTTTTGCAGAAAACAAACATTTTTTAGTCAACACTTAGTAAAACTGGACGAAATTAGTTTGGAGTTTCCGTCAACAAAAACTAGACGAAGACAAACACATTTACAGATGGCTAAAATATGACCAAGACTAAGAAATATTATCGTCCAAAAGACTACAACTAAGACGAAAACTAAAAGGGCTACCAAAAACAACACACTAAGTAATTGACCCAAAAATGCCTCACAATCAATAGGAAGTGACACCAAATCAACAGGGAGTAACCTGGAAAAGCCCTTAAATCAACAGGAAATGATCCAAAATTTACAGGACGTAACCCGTAAGTATCTTAAAATTACATGGAAGTGATGTAAAATTAACTCATGGCTTACCATGCACAACTGTAAAAATACTGGCTGTGAATGCTCATCTTTCAGCGCCATTGACAGCGCGAGATGTCCGTTTTGACTGTGAGGTGGCGAATGAACCTTCATATGTAACATTCGTTCTCTCAGTCATAATGAATTGGATGTCTAGCGCCGTCAATGGCATCCAGTGAGCTAACTGGCTAACTTATTAACCCTTTAACACCGAACGTGTCAGCAGCGACGCGTTTACGCATATCGTCTTTGAAGCTTCGTCACGCTGTAATTACGTCACCCACGTGCCGCTGGTTGGTCTCATTTGAAAGTGCGGAAGTTGATGTCTACACCAGTTTTTATTTGAAATCAATCGACCAAGAAAAACGGGAGATAATGTCATTTGAATTTCATATTTTTATTGCACTCATAAATATGCATTAAAACGCTACATGGACCATGTACTGTATCTATCTCCATATTTCCATCATTTCTTGTCCTTTTTCAAAACGGAAAGCAGCACAAAAGACTACATATCCCAAGAGCCGTTGTGATGTCAAGAAGGACGAACCGAATGTGATCATTTTTAATACATTTCCGAGCGATGCGCCAACTAATGAAAGGGAGGCATGCGAAGCAAGCAACGGCCGGTTGGTTTGAGCGAGCGACTTCGAAACGTGCAGAATGAATCCAAAACTATATTTAGCGCAAGGTAATGCATTATTTCATTAACTCAAGGAAGAAGATGAGCCGTATTTGTCCTTGTTTTCTTTGGATGAGTCGCCGTCTCGGCGAGTAGAAGTGACAGCAGCGCGCAAACGGCGAAAGAGTAGGCTGTGTGACGTTGTGTGTGACGCAGCTCCGTGACCTGTTCAAGAAGAAGCTTTATTGAGTGCGCAAAAAAAAAAAAAAAACTTTATTGGGTCACATGCCTGAAAAAATTGAATTGAACTGAATTACTTCTCAATATTTAAAAAAAATTTTTTTTCAATGTTATATATATATATATATATTTTTTGTTTTGTTTTGTTTTCACTATAATCTTTTTTAAAAAATTCATGTAGATGTGTGTTCGAGAAGCTTGATTTCATGTACGTATATACTTTTGACAAGGTGATGTGTACAACACCTAACTTCACAAAGAGATATCCTCCAAACCCTTTTTGTGTTAGATGATATATATCTTTTTTCTCACTATTTTGCACTGTATATAACCTGTTTTGACCATAGTATGTGTAAAGGCCAAAAACGCCTATGACCATACCTGCTGTTTGTGTTGAATTGTCAAACATAAAACTATTCAAACGTACTTTTTTCAATTGAACGTTTATCCTAACAAGTTGAATAAATATTATCAAGCTTCAAAACGGTTGGTCGAGCATGTTTGGTTGTCAATGGGACATCAACATTACAAATTTTGAAAAAAGATTTTGGGATTTTATTGTCTTTTTGGGTCCAAAATGTGGATTGTAAAGGGTCAGTGAAGAAAACAAGAGTTTGGACATGAAGAAAAAAGGGACCCAACTTGGCCATTGTAAACATTTTTTTCTTTGAAATATAAAGGCAACATCAAATGCATGCCAATTCGGCCAAAATAGGCTTAGGTGTTTAATGGGTTAACTACTGACTAACTTATTTGGCCAAAAACAAACTAATGGGATCTAGCCCACGTGAGATCTGATTACTATGAATGTGGCCAGCAAACCAAGATGAGTTTGACATCTCTGTGCTAGTCATTCAAAATGGATTGGGCAGCTAGCGCTGTCATTGGCAGTCAATGATTCAGTAGCAGTGAGGAGGACAACAATGACATCCGAGTGTAATACCTGTTATGTACTGCCAGTCTTCCTTCATGAACAGATTCTCAAAGGAGATGG